>NC_088866.1:33899196-34199196 GCF_032884065.1 Artemia franciscana
AAAAAAAACTAAAAAAGGTAAAAACTAAAAGAACTAAAAAAGAAAAAAATAAATGACGACACTCAAAGAGAAAGCGACCAGGACAAAAGGAATGTTCGATTAGCAATCAACAAAGCACCGGGACACAGGGAGTATAAATGACGACCAGGACACAAGTAAAAAAAAAAATTAACAAAACTAAAAAGAAGGTAAAAACTACAAAAAAACTAAAAAGAAAAAAAAACTAAAAACTAATAAAAAACTAAAAAATCTAAAAATCTAAATAAACTAAAAAAGAAAAAAAAAGGAAAAAAATAAAGGAGAAAAACAAAACTAAAAAACGAATGTATATACAGACCGGTACACCGGGATACAAATGACGACCGGGACACAGGGAATATAAATAACGACCGGGACACAGGGACACAACTACAACGGGGACACCGGGGGAAACAGGGGGATATAAATGACGACCGGGACAAAAAAACTAAAAAGAAATAAAAACTAAAAACTAATAAAAAAAACTAAAAAATCTAAAAATCTAAATAAGCTAAAAAAGAAAAAAAAAAGGAAAAAAATAAAGGAGAAAAACAAAACTAAAAAACGAATGTATATACAGACCGGGACACCGGGATACAAATGATGACCGGGACCCGGGACACAGGGAATATAAATGACGACCGGGACACAACTACAACGGGGACACCGGGGGAAACAGGGGGATAACCTGACAATCTATTTATATGCAAAGACAATGGGACAGCAAAGAATGTTGTATATTCGCAAGTTTTACGTAGTTAAAACCATATATATATATATATCTATATTCACAGGTGGGACATAGGGACACAACTACAATGGCGCGTAACTATTATGGCGCGTAACGACTTACGCGCGCGGGGGGGCTTGGGGGGGGCGCGAAGCGCCCCACCAACTAGGTGTTGGGGTGGCGCGATAAAAATAAGTTGTCTGTCCGTTACGCTAGATTATATCTTCTATATATATATAAGAAAACAAACTAGAATGTAAAAACTGGAAATTGCATAAATATTTCGAAATATTTTGACAATAGATAAAAGTAATTCGAAAAAGAAAAATGGTAAAAAACTAAAAAAAACTAAGAGAAAAAACTAAAAAAAAAAAATTAAAAATTAAAAAATTAAAAAAAGAAAAAACCTAAAAAGAAAAAACGTAAAAAAATAAAAAAGATAAAAAACTAAAAAAAAACTAAAAAAGCTAAAAACTAAAAAAAAAAACTAAAAAAAACTGGGAATTGCACAAATATTTCAATATATTTTGACAATAGATTAAAGTAATTCGAAAACCTTAAAACAGATACCCCAATCACTTTAAATTAATCAAGTATTCAATAATACAAAATGTAGTAGCAGTTACCGTAGTACATTGGCTTTGATACTCTCTTTCGAATTCGAAGGATGTGAGTTAAAGCCACTTTGCGGTAATCTACTGGACATCCAATTACTGCTGGAAATACAAACTCTGGTTCTTTATATATATATATATATATATATATATATATATATACTAGCTGTTGGGGTGGCGCTTCGCGCCACCCCAACACCTAGTTGGTGGGGGCGCTTCGCGCCCCCCCCAAGCCCCCCCGCGCGCGTAAGTCGTTACGCGCCATAATAGTTACGCGCCATTGTAGTTGTGTCCCTATGTCCCACCTGTGAATATAGATAGATATATATATATGGTTTTAACTACGTAAAACTTGCGAATATACAACATTCTTTGCTGTCCCATTGTCTTTGCATATAAATAGATTGTCAGGTTTACCGACTCTTGAACATGCAACATATAATGGTCCATGGGAAAACAATCTGTATTCAGATCTATACCTCATGATTCTAATGATTGCCCTTGAGCTTTGTTGATGGTGATTGCTAATCGACCATTCCCTGTCCCGGTGTCCCGGTCGTCATTTACATCCCCCTGTTTCCCCCGGTGTCCCCGTTGTAGTTGTGTCCCTGTGTCCCGGTCGTCATTTATATTCCCTGTGTCCCGGGTCCCGGTCGTCATTTGTATCCCGGTGTCCCGGTCTGTATATACATTCGTTTTTTAGTTTTGTTTTTCTCCTTTATTTTTTTCCTTTTTTTTTCTTTTTTTTATACTCCCTGTGTCCCGGTGCTTTGTTGATTGCTAATCGAACATTCCTTTTGTCCTGGTCGCTTTCTCTTTGAGTTTCGTCATTTATTTTTTTCTTTTTTAGTTCTTTTAGTTTTTACCTTTTTTAGTTTTTTTTAGTTTTTTAGATGAAAATTTTTTTTAGTTTTTTCCTTTTTTTCTTTTTAGTTTTTTATTGGTTTTTACCTTTATTTTAGCTTATTTTTCAGTTTTTTCCTTTTTTTTAGTTTTTTTTTTATTTTTTATTTTTTTTAGTTTTTTACCTTTTTTAGTTTTTTTAGTTTTTTTAGTTTTTTAGCTTTTTTACTTTTTTTATTAGTTTTTAGTTTTTTTTTGTAGTTTTTGCCTTTTTTTAGTTTTTTCAGTTTTTTTTTTTAGTTTTTTAGTTTTTTTTTTGTAGTTTTTGCCTTTTTTTTAGTTTTTTTAGTTTTTTAGCTTTTTTATTTTTTTTATTAGTTTTTAGTTTTTTTGTAGTTTTTGCCTTTTTTAGTTTTTTCAGTTTTGACGTCACCTGATCCAGTTTTTTCAGGTGACGTCACCTGACACATCCATCCACACATCCATCCACACATCCATCCACAGACAACTTATTTTTATATATATAGACTAGCTGTTGGGGTGGCGCTTCGCGCCACCCCAACACCTAGTTGGTGGGGGCGCTTCGCGCCCCCCCCAAGCCCCCCCGCGCGCGTAAGTCGTTACGCGCCATAATAGTTACGCGCCATTGTAGTTGTGTCCCTATGTCCCACCTGTGAATATAGATAGATATATATATATGGTTTTAACTACGTAAAACTTGCGAATATACAACATTCTTTGCTGTCCCATTGTCTTTGCATATAAATAGATTGTCAGGTTTACCGACTCTTGAATATGCAACATATAATGGTCCATGGGAAAACAATCTGTATTCAGATCTATACCTCATGATTCTAATGATTGCCCTTGAGCTTTGTTGATGGTGATTGCTAATCGACCATTCCTTGTCCCGGTGTCCCGGTCGTCATTTACATCCCCTGTTTCCCCCGGTGTCCCCGTTGTAGTTGTGTCCCTGTGTCCCGGTCGTCATTTATATTCCCTGTGTCCCGGGTCCCGGTCGTCATTTGTATCCCGGTGTCCCGGTCTGTATATACATTCGTTTTTTAGTTTTGTTTTTCTCCTTTATTTTTTTCCTTTTTTTTTCTTTTTTAGCTTATTTAGATTTTTAGATTTTTTAGTTTTTTTATTAGTTTTTAGTTTTTTTTTCTTTTTAGTTTTTTTGTCCCGGTCGTCATTTATATCCCCCTGTTTCCCCCGGTGTCCCCGTTGTAGTTGTGTCCCTGTGTCCCGGTCGTCATTTATATTCCCTGTGTCCCGGTCGTCATTTGTATCCCGGTGTACCGGAGTTGTGTCCCTGTGTCCCGGTCGTCATTTATATTCCCTGTGTCCCGGGTCCCGGTCGTCATTTGTATCCCGGTGTCCCGGTCTGTATATACATTCGTTTTTTAGTTTTGTTTTTCTCCTTTATTTTTTTCCTTTTTTTTCTTTTTTAGCTTATTTAGATTTTTAGATTTTTTAGTTTTTTTATTAGTTTTTTTTTCTTTTAGTTTTTTTGTCCCGGTCGTCATTTATATCCCCCTGTTTCCCCCGGGTCGTCATTTATACTCCCTGTGTCCGGTGCTTTGTTGATTGCTAATCGAACATTCCTTTTGTCCTGGTCGCTTTCTCTTTGAGTGTCGTCATTTATTTTTTTCTTTTTTAGTTCTTTTAGTTTTTACCTTTTTTAGTTTTTTTAGTTTTTAGTTTTTTTTAGTTTTTTACCTTTTTTTAGTTTTTTTAGTTTTTTTTAGTTTTTTAGCTTTTTTATTTTTTTTATTAGTTTTTAGTTTTTTTGTAGTTTTTGCCTTTTTTTTAGTTTTTTTAGTTTTTTAGCTTTTTTATTAGTTTTTAGTTTTTTTTGTAGTTTTTGCCTTTTTTTAGTTTTTTTAGTTTTTTAGCTTTTTTATTTTTTTTATTAGTTTTTAGTTTTTTTTTGTACTTTTTGCCTTTTTTTTCTCTTTGAGTGTCGTCATTTATTAGTTTTTTCCTTTTTTTTTAGTTTTTTATTGGTTTTTACCTTTATTTTAGCTTATTTTTCAGTTTTTTCCTTTTTTTTAGTTTTTTTTATTTTTTATTTTTTTTAGTTTTTTACCTTTTTTTAGTTTTTTTAGTTTTTTAGCTTTTTTACTTTTTTTATTAGTTTTTAGTTTTTTTTGTAGTTTTTGCCTTTTTTTAGTTTTTTCAGTTTTTTTTTTTAGTTTTTTATTGGTTTTTACCTTTATAGTTTTTTTAGTTTTTTAGCTTTTTTATTTTTTTTATTAGTTTTTAGTTTTTTTTGTAGTTTTTGCCTTTTTTTAGTTTTTTCAGTTTTGACGTCACCTGATCCAGTTTTTTCAGGTGACGTCACCTGACACATCCATCCATCCATCCACAGACAACTTATTTTTATATATATAGATATTTTTTATTAGTTTTTAGTTTTTTTTTGTAGTTTTTGCCTTTTTTTTCTCTTTGAGTGTCGTCATTTATTAGTTTTTTCCTTTTTTTTTAGTTTTTTATTGGTTTTTACCTTTATTTTAGCTTATTTTTCAGTTTTTTCCTTTTTTTTAGTTTTTTTTATTTTTTATTTTTTTTAGTTTTTTACCTTTTTTTAGTTTTTTTAGTTTTTTAGCTTTTTTACTTTTTTTATTAGTTTTTAGTTTTTTTTGTAGTTTTTGCCTTTTTTTAGTTTTTTCAGTTTTTTTTTTAGTTTTTTATTGGTTTTTACCTTTATAGTTTTTTTAGTTTTTTAGCTTTTTTATTTTTTTTATTAGTTTTTAGTTTTTTTTTGTAGTTTTTGCCTTTTTTTTAGTTTTTTCAGTTTTGACGTCACCTGATCCAGTTTTTTCAGGTGACGTCACCTGACACATCCATCCATCCATCCACAGACAACTTATTTTTATATATATAGATATTTTTTTATTAGTTTTTAGTTTTTTTTTGTAGTTTTTGCCTTTTTTTTCTCTTTGAGTGTCGTCATTTATTAGTTTTTTCCTTTTTTTTTTAGTTTTTTATTGGTTTTTACCTTTATTTTAGCTTATTTTTCAGTTTTTTCCTTTTTTTTAGTTTTTTTTATTTTTTATTTTTTTTAGTTTTTTACCTTTTTTTAGTTTTTTTAGTTTTTTAGCTTTTTTACTTTTTTTATTAGTTTTTAGTTTTTTTTGTAGTTTTTGCCTTTTTTTAGTTTTTTCAGTTTTTTTTTTAGTTTTTTATTGGTTTTTACCTTTATAGTTTTTTTAGTTTTTTAGCTTTTTTATTTTTTTTATTAGTTTTTAGTTTTTTTTGTAGTTTTTGCCTTTTTTTTAGTTTTTTCAGTTTTGACGTCACCTGATCCAGTTTTTTCAGGTGACGTCACCTGACACATCCATCCATCCATCCATCCACAGACAACTTATTTTTATATATATAGATATAAACTGAAAAAACTAAAAAAAGGCAAAAACTACAAAAAAAACTAAAAACTAATAAAAAATAAAAAAGCTAAAAAACTAAAAAAACTAAAAAAAGGCAAAAATTACAAAAAAAACTAAAAACTAATAAAAAATGGTAAAAAACTAAAAAAACTAAAAAAAGGCAAAAACTACAAAAAAAAAAGTAAAAAAACTAAAAAACGGTAAAAAACTAAAAAAAACTAAAAACTAAAAAAAACTAAAAAAAAGGAAAAAACTGAAAAATAAGCTAAAATAAAGGTAAAAACCAATATGAAACTAAAAAAAACTGAAAAAACTAAAAAAATGCAAAAACTACAAAAAAAACTAAAAACTAATAAAAACAGTAAAAAAGCTAAAAAACTAAAAAAACTAAAAAAAAACTAAAAAAAGGTAAAAAACTAAAAAAAATAAAAAATAAAAAAAAACTAAAAAAAAGGAAAAAACTGAAAAATAAGCTAAAATAAAGGTAAAAACCAATAAAAAACTAAAAAGAAAAAAAGAAAAAAAACTAAAAAAAATTTTCATCTAAAAAACTAAAAAAAACTAAAAAAGGTAAAAACTAAAAGAACTAAAAAAGAAAAAAATAAATGACGACACTCAAAGAGAAAGCGACCAGGACAAAAGGAATGTTCGATTAGCAATCAACAAAGCACCGGGACACAGGGAGTATAAATGACGACCAGGACATAAGTAAAAAAAAAAACTAACAAAACTAAAAAGAAGGTAAAAACTACAAAAAAACTAAAAAGAAAAAAACTAAAAAAAGGCAAAAACTACAAAAAAAACTAAAAACTAATAAAAAAGCTAAAAAACTAAAAAAACTAAAAAAAGGCAAAAACTACAAAAAAAACTAAAAACTAATAAAAAAGCTAAAAAACTAAAAAAAGGTAAAAAACTAAAAAAACTAAAAAAACTAAAAACTAAAAAAAACTAAAAAAAAGGAAAAAACTGAAAAATAAGCTAAAATAAAGGTAAAAACCAATAAAAAACTAAAAAAAAAAATGAAAAAACTAAAAAAAGGCAAAAACTACAAAAAAAACTAAAAACTAATAAAAAAAGTAAAAAAGCTAAAAAACTAAAAAAAATAAAAAAACTAAAAAAAGGTAAAAAACTAAAAAAAATAAAAAATAAAAAAAACTAAAAAAAAGGGAAAAAACTGAAAAATAAGCTAAAATAAAGGTAAAAACCAATAAAAAACTAAAAAGAAAAAAAGGAAAAAACTAAAAAAAAATTTCATCTAAAAAACTAAAAAAAAACTAAAAAAGGTAAAAACTAAAAGAACTAAAAAAGAAAAAAATAAATGACGACACTCAAAGAGAAAGCGACCAGGACAAAAGGAATGTTCGATTAGCAATCAACAAAGCACCGGGACACAGGGAGTATAAATGACGACCAGGACATAAGTAAAAAAAAAAACTAACAAAACTAAAAAGAAGGTAAAAACTACAAAAAAACTAAAAAGAAAAAAAAACTAAAAACTAATAAAAAAACTAAAAAATCTAAAAATCTAAATAAGCTAAAAAAGAAAAAAAAAGGAAAAAAATAAAGGAGAAAAACAAAACTAAACAACGAATGTATATACAGACCGGGACACCGGGATACAAATAACGACCGGGACACAGGGAATATAAATGACGACCGGGACACAGGGACACAACTACAACGGGGACACCGGGGGAAACAGGGGGATATAAATGACGACCGGGACACCGGGACAGGGAATGGTCGATTAGCAATCACCATCAACAAAGCTCAAGGGCAATCATTAGAATCATGAGGTATAGATCTGAATACAGATTGTTTTCCCATGGACCATTATATGTTGCATGTTCAAGAGTCGGTAAACCTGACAATCTATTTATATGCAAAGACAATGGGACAGCAAAGAATGTTGTATATTCGCAAGTTTTACGTAGTTAAAACCATATATATATATATATATATATATATATATATATATATATATATATATATATATATATATATATATATATATATATATCTATATTCACAGGTGGGACATAGGGACACAACTACAATGGCGCGTAACTATTATGGCGCGTAACGACTTACGCGCGCGGGGGGGCTTGGGGGGGGGCGCGAAGCGCCCCCACCAACTAGGTGTTGGGGTGGCGCGAAGCGCCACCCCAACAGCTAGTATATATCTATATATATAAAAATAAGTTGTCTGTGGATGGATGGATGGATGGATGTGTCAGGTGACGTCACCTGAAAAAACTGGATTAGGTGACGTCAAAACTGAAAAAACTAAAAAAAGGCAAAAACTACAAAAAAAACTAAAAACTAATAAAAAAAATAAAAAAGCTAAAAAACTAAAAAAACTATAAAGGTAAAAACCAATAAAAAACTAAAAAAAAAACTGAAAAAACTAAAAAAAGGCAAAAACTACAAAAAAAACTAAAAACTAATAAAAAAAGTAAAAAAGCTAAAAAACTAAAAAAACTAAAAAAAGGTAAAAAACTAAAAAAAATAAAAAATAAAAAAAACTAAAAAAAAGGAAAAAACTGAAAAATAAGCTAAAATAAAGGTAAAAACCAATAAAAAACTAAAAAAAAAAAGGAAAAAACTAATAAATGACGACACTCAAAGAGAAAAAAAAGGCAAAAACTACAAAAAAAACTAAAAACTAATAAAAAAAATAAAAAAGCTAAAAAACTAAAAAAACTAAAAAAAGGCAAAAACTACAAAAAAAACTAAAAACTAATAAAAAAGCTAAAAAACTAAAAAAACTAAAAAAAAGGCAAAAACTACAAAAAAACTAAAAACTAATAAAAAAAATAAAAAAGCTAAAAAACTAAAAAAAACTAAAAAAACTAAAAAAAGGTAAAAAACTAAAAAAACTAAAAACTAAAAAAAACTAAAAAAGGTAAAAACTAAAAGAACTAAAAAAGAAAAAAATAAATGACGACACTCAAAGAGAAAGCGACCAGGACAAAAGGAATGTTCGATTAGCAATCAACAAAGCACCGGGACACAGGGAGTATAAATGACGACCCGGGGGAAACAGGGGGATATAAATGACGACCGGGACAAAAAAACTAAAAAGAAAAAAAAACTAAAAACTAATAAAAAAACTAAAAAATCTAAAAATCTAAATAAGCTAAAAAAGAAAAAAAAAGGAAAAAAATAAAGGAGAAAAACAAAACTAAAAAACGAATGTATATACAGACCGGGACACCGGGATACAAATGACGACCGGGACCCGGGACACAGGGAATATAAATGACGACCGGGACACAGGGACACAACTCCGGTACACCGGGATACAAATGACGACCGGGACACAGGGAATATAAATGACGACCGGGACACAGGGACACAACTACAACGGGGACACCGGGGGAAACAGGGGGATATAAATGACGACCGGGACAAAAAAATTAAAAAGAAAAAAAAACTAAAAACTAATAAAAAAACTAAAAAATCTAAAAATCTAAATAAGCTAAAAAAGAAAAAAAAAGGAAAAAAATAAAGGAGAAAAACAAAACTAAAAAACGAATGTATATACAGACCGGGACACCGGGATACAAATGACGACCGGGACCCGGGACACAGGGAATATAAATGACGACCGGGACACAGGGACACAACTACAACGGGGACACCGGGGGAAACAGGGGGATGTAAATGACGACCGGGACACCGGGACAGGGAATGGTCGATTAGCAATCACCATCAACAAAGCTCAAGGGCAATCATTAGAATCATGAGGTATAGATCTGAATACAGATTGTTTTCCCATGGACCATTATATGTTGCATGTTCAAGAGTCGGTAAACCTGACAATCTATTTATATGCAAAGACAATGGGACAGCAAAGAATGTTGTATATTCGCAAGTTTTACGTAGTTAAAACCATATATATATATCTATCTATATTCACAGGTGGGACATAGGGACACAACTACAATGGCGCGTAACTATTATGGCGCGTAACGACTTACGCGCGCGGGGGGGCTTGGGGGGGGCGCGAAGCGCCCCCACCAACTAGGTGTTGGGGTGGCGCTAACCGGGATACAAATGACGACCGGGACCCGGGACACAGGGAATATAAATGACGACCGGGACACAGGGACACAACTCCGGTACACCGGGATACAAATGACGACCGGGACACAGGGAATATAAATGACGACCGGGACACAGGGACACAACTACAACGGGGACACCGGGGGAAACAGGGGGATATAAATGACGACCGGGACAAAAAAACTAAAAAGAAAAAAAAACTAAAAACTAATAAAAAAACTAAAAAATCTAAAAATCTAAATAAGCTAAAAAAGAAAAAAAAAGGAAAAAAATAAAGGAGAAAAACAAAACTAAAAAACGAATGTATATACAGACCGGGACACCGGGATACAAATGACGACCGGGACCCGGGACACAGGGAATATAAATGACGACCGGGACACAGGGACACAACTACAACGGGGACACCGGGGGAAACAGGGGGATGTAAATGACGACCGGGACACCGGGACAGGGAATGGTCGATTAGCAATCACCATCAACAAAGCTCAAGGGCAATCATTAGAATCATGAGGTATAGATCTGAATACAGATTGTTTTCCCATGGACCATTATATGTTGCATGTTCAAGAGTCGGTAAACCTGACAATCTATTTATATGCAAAGACAATGGGACAGCAAAGAATGTTGTATATTCGCAAGTTTTACGTAGTTAAAACCATATATATATATCTATCTATATTCACAGGTGGGACATAGGGACACAACTACAATGGCGCGTAACTATTATGGCGCGTAACGACTTACGCGCGCGGGGGGGCTTGGGGGGGGCGCGAAGCGCCCCCACCAACTAGGTGTTGGGGTGGCGCGAAGCGCCACCCCAACAGCTAGTATATATATATATATATCTATATTAACAGGTGGGACACAGGGACACAACTACAATGGCGCGTAACGACGCGCACGGGGGGCTTGGGGGGGGCGAATCGCCCCCACCAACTAGGTGTTGGGGTGGCGCTTAGTCTATATCTATATATATAAAAATAAGTTGTATGTGTGTTATGTCTGTCGAATGACGTCATGTCATCATGTCGTCATGAAGTTAGTTGTCGTTATGTTTGTTATGACGATGACGTCATTAAAGGTATTTAAGAAATTCGTTCAAAGACAAATTTTTAATTATAAGAAGATCGTGGACGGAAAAATGTTTAATTGTAAAATGACTGAAGAACCTACAATGGCAACAGCCAAGGAAGCTGCTCAAAGAGTCTATGCCAAAAAACTTGCTGCTGATAGGGAAAGTAAGAAAAGAAAGCGTACCGAGGAATCACAAGAACAGCAAGAAAACAGGCTTGCGGCTGCTAGAGAAAGTAAGAACAGAAAGCGTGCCGAGGAATCACAAGAGCAACGTGAAAACAGGCTTGCGGCTTCAAGAGATAATGCCAGATTAGGAATGTGCAATTTCCGTCAACGAAGGCGTGACGAGGAACTACCAGAGCAACGCGAAACCAGACTTGCTGCTAAAAGAGAAAGTGAAAAAAGAAGGCGTGCCGAGGACTCACAAGAACAACGTGAAAACGAGCTTGCGGCTCAAAGAGATAATGCCAAAAGAAAGCGTGCCGAGGAATCAGGTACAGCCCAGTCGATGATTATAGCTTGAGTAGATGTGTTGCGCCTCAGGAAAAGTTAAACTTCTTCAACTGGATGCACCACTAGAGCCAGTGAAGACTTTGCTTACTGGAACTACGTCAGAATCTAAGCGTTTTTTATTAAATATCAGAAAATAACTCATGTTTCCAAATGATGTCGTTTGGTGCCCAAATCAAAAATCAAGATCAATACACCAGGACACTCAAAGAGAAATTACAGACCGGGACACCGGGACATAAATGACGACCGGGACACCGGGACGCAAGGAATATAAATGACGACCGGGACACAGGGACACAACTACAGCTGGGACGCCGGGGGGGCACAGGGGGGATATATAAATGACGACGGGGACACAGGGAATATTCGATTAGTAATCACCATCAGCAAAGCTCAAGGGCAATCATTAGAAAAATGCGGTATAGATCTGAATACGGATTGTTTTTCACATGGACAATTATATGTTGCATGTTCAAGAGTCGGTAAACCTGACATTTTACTTATTTGCGCAGACAATGGGACAGCGAAGAATGTTGTATATTCACAAGTTTTACGTAGTTAAAAACATATAATATATATATATACATATATCTATCTATATTCACAGGGACACAGGGGCACAACTACAATGGCGCGTAACTAATATGGCACGTAACGACTTACGCGCGCAGGGGGTGGTGGTCGGGGGCGCCAAGCGCCCCCACAGACTAGGTGTGGCACGAAGCGCCACACCAACAGCTAGTACCATATAAGGATAAGACCTTTGCTAAAGCTCTTCTATCAACAGAATCGAACGATTGCTCATAATTTGTAAAACTGAGCACCAAAGGTGTTTGACAACGAAGGCACTTCTCAATTATTAACCTAAGAGGGAAATTTTGGTCAACACATCCACTAACTTTTCTATAACCACGCTGTTCTTCTCTAGAAACTTTGTCTACAGCATCTCTGAATCTAAAACGTATCATATTACTAAGTGATTTGCTACCTACAGAGAATAGACTAATGCCTCGATTATTACGACACTCACTCTTGTCACCTTTCTTATACAGTGGTTTAATTAAGGTTTTCCTAAAATCATTAGGTACTTCCCCTTTTTAAAATTCATATTCATAATCTTCAGTAGCTTACTTCTAACCTCAGAGCCACCATATTTAAGAAATTCATTTATCACACTATCAGTTCCTAAAGCCTTATTATCTTTTTAATACTTTTATTGTTTTATGTAATAAAACAATAAAATGAATTCGATAAAATAAAATAAATTTAATCTCAAGGCTATACAGTTCACCAATTTATTTTTTCTTTACTTCCGTTACTGCTTATATTTCGTTACTGCCTATGATTAAATAAACAAGAAGTTTCTACAAATCAAAGCAAAGAGAAGACATAAAACGGAAAAAATATGTAATAAACAAAAAGATTTTGAAAGACCAACATTTCCCCGCGAGACGCGGAATCGAACAACCTTCAATTAGGGACACTAATTTAGGATGGTAATTATTATCTTCATTAGACTAAATTGAAAATATTATCAAGGAAAAAAATTTCAAGTTTTTAAAAAGAACCAGAAGCGCCTCAGAATGACGTCAATTTTTTTTATTTTGCTCAATGAACAACAACAAAACAAACAAAAAAACAAACAAAAATGCGATCATTTCTTTTTTGAAAATATAAAGTACTTTTTGAAATTCAGGAAAGAAGTCTTTTTTTTGTATTTTTTTCGGAGAAACATTAATAAATATATATTTTCTATTTTTGTAAAATATTATCAATCAAGATTGATAATAAGTTTGAGTAAAATATTATCTCCTTAAATTGATTATGTTCAATCTGTTCACATTTTTCTGATCAAAGACATGATTAAAAAATTTGGCTCAAATCGCTTAAACAGTCGATTGGCTTTATTAACTTTTAATGTTAATGCTATACAATTCACCTATTTATTTGTAGTTACTTCCGTTACTACCTATTATAAATATAAAAAGCAGCTTGAATGAAAGTAAAGAGAGGACAAAAAAATTGCAACAAACGAAAAGTCTTTGAAAGACCAACATTTCCCTGTGACAAGTGGAAACGAACCGCAACCTTCAATTAGGGACATGGCGATATCCATTATCCTATCGCAAGGAATCTTGATTGATGATTCTTCTTTAACATTATTCACTTACTTTTGACAATAATTAATTGCTGACTTAGAGCTGCTTTTTAGAGCATGTTACAGCACATGTAAAAATTTATTTAAGTGGGACTTTAAGCTGACAACATAATTTAGCTAGGATGAAAGGGAATACATCACTTGATGTCTTTTTCATGTGCCTCGATGATTTAACAATCGTTTCTGAATAAAACTAAATATTGAGCCCTTAATGGGGCTCCACAGTAACCAACAAATTAAAGACGAAATTGCTAAAAAAAAACTGTGTAGCGAAGAAGAAATTGCCATTTGAAGCCAGTCATTCCTAGGGTTGGTGGCACGTATCACGGTGCCCCCTCCTGACTCAATAAGTAAATCCGAATCAAATGTAACAATTTGGTCAAACTGGAAAGCCCCTTAGCCACCGTAACCTACCCAAGCTGTTGCGCCCAAGCAGAAACACTAAAGACATTAAAGCAAAACTTCTCCATTAACTCATTTCTTTTTTCTCCGCATCCAAATCCTCCTAGAACCAACTTCAACTGTTCGAAGATTATTCAGACCCTTTTACAGAATTCCGGAAAACTTATTTTCGTAATTATAAATTACTGTTCAGTATCAACTGATCAAAAATCTGTTCCAAAAAATGAAGAAAAACAATTTTATAAAAGTGATGTAATGCAGGGTTTTTAATATACATTGGCTCAACCTAAAATTTGGGGAGAATTTTCAAACCTGACCTGAAACAACTGAAGTTTTTCAGGAAAACTGGATTTAATTAAAGTTTTGTAAGAAAATTTACCTCAAGTGATAAAATAACAAAGAAATAGAAACAATAAACTGACCTGTACTGTTTGATGGTCTTGATGATGAACAAATGATGCAATTTCTTCCTTATCAAAAGATACAGAAAATATCCCAGAACCGTTATGAAGTGACAGGAAGAGCTAAAAACATATAATAAAACATTATTATAATACATTAATTCATATATTTTATACTCAATACACATTTATATTTTATGTATTTTAACGCTAATAGTGGTCTCTAGGAAGCAAAATCTCTGCATCGTGAGCTGTTTGTCACATCCTTCCTCTCACTTTGCTCTCTATAGTTCCTTTTAGGCCTTTGCAAAGGGCCAGCAAAGAGCTCACGGGAAAAATAAATTGAGGCGCAATCGAATCATAAGTTAAAATAAGCATCATACAAGTTTCCAATTCTCTAGTAGCCTATTTGAAGCTAGGACAGATAAAATTCTAGTACGCTTAGTGAGGGGTTAGGATTGCCGCAATCCATGTTTAATGTGTGAATATTTCGCATGTTTAATTTAACTAAATAAAGAAAAAAAGTTTTCTTCAACTGAAAGTAAGGAGCAACATTAAAAATTAAAACGAACAGAAACTATTACGTATATGAGGTTGTTCGCCCCTTCGTCAATGCCTCGCTCTTTATGCTAAAGTTCGAATTCTGTTCCAATTCTTTAAGAATGACCCCTGAATCACAAAAGTCGTTTAATTAGAATAAATAGCTCTTTTGAAAGAACTAAAGAAAAACTTTAGCGGAAAGAGAGAGGTATTGGCGAAGGGGAGAACCCCTTCATGTATATATATATATATATATATATATATATATATATATATATATATATATATATATATATATATATACATATAAAATAAGTTGTCTGTATATATATATAAAATATAAGTTGTCTGTATATAAAAATAAGTTGTCTGTGTGTGTATGTCGAGTGACGTCATGTTTGTCGACTGACGAAATTACAGACCGGGACATCGGGACACAAATGACGACCGGGACATCTATCTATCTATCTATATATATAAAAATAAGTTGTCTGTCTGTGTGTCTGTCTGTCAGGTGACGTCATGTTTCTGTGTCGACTGACGTCATGAAGTTAGTTGTCGTCATTTTTGCTATGACGGTGACGTCATTAAAGATATTTAATCATGAAGTTAGTTGTCGTCATTTTTGCTATGACGGTGACGTCATTAAAGATATTTAAGACATATATGTTCACGTAGAAATCTATTAATGTTTAAGTTTAAAATGACTGATGAACTTACAATGGCAAAAGCCGATGAAGATGCTCAAAGAGTCTATGCCAAAAAACTTGCTGCTGATAGAGAAAGTCAGAAAAGAAAGCGTGCCGAGGAATCAAAAGAACAGCAAGGATACAGGCTTGAGGCTGATAGAGAAAGAAAGAACAGAAAGCGTGCCGAGGAATCAAAAGAACAGCAAGGAAACAGGCTTGAGGCTGATAGAGAAAGAAAGAAAAGAAAGCGTGCCGAGGAACTACCAGAGCAACGCGAAAGCAGACTTGCTGCTAAAAGAGAAAGTGAAAAAAGAAGGCGTGCCGAGGAATCACAAGAACAGCAAGAAATCAGGCTTGCTGCTGATAGAGAAAGTAAGAAAAGAAAGCGTGCCGAGGAATCACAAGAACAGCAAGAAATCAGGCTTGCTGCTGATAGAGAAAGTAAGAAAAGAAAGCGTGCCGAGGAATCAGAGCAACCTGAAAGTTATCGCCTGGCATTCAGGTACAGCCCAGTCGATGATTATAGCTTGAGTAGATGTGTTCAAATCGGGACAATGTCTAAAATTTGTCCCTATTACAAGGCCTTGAAATTCAATGGTGAAACATTGGGAATGTGTTGCGCCTCAGGAAAAGTTAAACTTCCTCTATTGGCTGCACCACCAGAGCCATTGAAGACTTTCCTTACTGGAACTACGTCAGAATCTAAGCGTTTTTTGTCAAAAATCAGAAAATACAACTCATGTTTCCAAATGACGTCGTTTGGAGCCCAAATCGAAAATCCAGATCAATTTATGTCTACTTTCAAAGTAAAAGGGCAAATTTATCATAGAGCAGGGTCCCTTCTACCATTCTCAGGCGAGAATCATAAATTTTTACAATTGTACTTCATCAGTGATAGAAATTCTGAATTGAATGCACGTTGCGAAATTTCTCCCAGCGTAGAAAGGACAATCGTTTCCCAATTGCAACATCTTTTCCACGAAAATAATAATTTAGTGCGTCTGTTCAAAACAGCCATCGATTTGATGCCTATTGATACGTATAAAATTGTTATTTCCGCTGACAAAACGCCTCCTGGCCAACATGTGCGTAGATACAATGCTCCAACTATCGACGAAGTGGCAATCGTTATGGTCGGTGATCAGTTTTTACCTCGAGATATTATTCTTCATAAGCGAAACGCTCAGTTGTTAAGAATTGCTGAAACTCATCGATGCTACGATGCCCTACAATATCCTATCATTTTTTGGGATGGAGCCGACGGCTATCACTTTAATATTAAATTGATGAATCCAGCCACTAACAAAGAAATGAATAAGAAATGCAGTGCAATGCATTATTATTCCTATAGACTAATGATTCGGCAGGATGAAGAAAATTATATTTTAAAATGCCGTGAATTGTTTCACCAATTTGTCGTTGATATGTATGCTAAAATTGAATCAGAACGTTTGCTATATATCCGCCTGAATCAGACCAAGCTCCGCTCTGAACAATACACTCATTTGCAAGATGCAGTTATAAATGACGGTAATACCACAAACGTTGGAAGATTAACAATTTTACCTTCGTCATATGCTGGCAGTCCCCGTCATATGCATAAATATGCTCAAGATGCTATTGCGCATGTTCGTCTCTATGGTCGTCCAGATTTATTTATTACATTTACATGTAATCAATCTTGGGACGAGATACTGCAGCTTTTACTTCAAGGACAATCGGCGGTTCATAGGCATGACATTACGGCCCGTGTCTTCCGGCAAAAGTTGAAATCACTGATAAACTACATAGTAAAACTTGAAGTGTTTGGGTCAGTGCGATGCTGGATGTACTCAGTGGAATGGCAAAAACGAGGTTTGCCACACGCACATATACTAATCTGGCTACATAAAAAAAATACTTCGAACGAAATTGATGATGTGATTTCCGCTGAAATACCTGATAAAAATGTCGATAAGGGGTTACATGATATTATTGTAAAAAATATGATACATGGACCTTGCGGTGCACTGAACGAAAATTCACCATGCATGGAAAAAGGAAGGTGCACAAAGCAATATCCTCGACTTTTAGTATCAAACACAATTACTGGCAATGATGGTTACCCACAATATAGAAGAAGATCTACTGAAGATGGCGGTAAAACAGCAATAATAAAGAAACGTAACGGTACCACCATCGAAGTAGATAACCAGTGGGTTGTTCCATATTCCCCATTATTATCAAAAACATTTAATGCACACATAAACGTTGAATACTGTAACTCCGTAAAGGCAATCAAATACATATGTAAATCCGTCAACAAAGGCAGTGACATGGCAGTTTTTGGCTTGCAGACCGAAATCAAAGATTTCGACGAAATCGTACAGTATCAGGCTGGAAGATACATAAGCAGTAATGAAGCTGTTTGGCGAATTCTTTCATTTCCGATACATGAACGTAGTCCAGCTGTTGTTCACTTAGCGGTACATTTACAGAATGGTCAACGTGTTTATTTCACGGAAACCAACGTGCAACAAAGAGCCCTGAATCCACCGGATACAACATTAACAGCTTTTTTTTCGCTTTGCAAAAATGATTCTTTTGCAAAAAACTGCTGTATACTGAAGTGCCTTCGTATTACACGTGGAATACTAAAAATAAAGTATTTGAACGTCGAAAACAGGGTAAGTCAGTCGACGGCCAACCTACCATCTTCAAAGATACCACGATAGGAGGACTCTACACCGTTCACCCCAATCAACATGAATGCTTCTTTCTACGCCTGCTTTTGGTGAATGTAACCGGTCCGACATCCTTTGAGTATTTGAGAACTGTAAACGGTACTATACATGACACTTACCGTAGTGCATGCCAAGCTCTGAATTTATTGGAGAATGACCAACACTGGGATAACTGCATCAATGACGCGTGCGAAACGTCAACCCCAAGTCAAATTCGTACATTGTTTGGCATCATTTTAACAACTTGCTCTCCATCAGCTCCTACAGAGTTATGGGAAAAATATAAGTCAAAAATGTCCGAAGATATACTCCATCGAAAACAGTTAGAGACGTCAGATATGACTTTTGATTTTACATCAGAAATTTATAACTACACTTTAGTTATTATAGAAGATTTCTGCGTACGTATCGCAAACAAACCTCTTCAGGATTTGGGAATGCCTTCACTAAAAAAGCTAAAAAACTAAAAAAACTAAAAAAACTAAAAAAAGGTAAAAAACAAAAAAAAAACTAAAAACTAAAAAAGAAAAAACTAAAAAAAAGGAAAAAACTGAAAAATAAGAGAAAAAGAAAACTAAAAAAATATTAATAAATATAAAAATATAAATATAAATATAATATAAATTAGCAATCAACAAAGCACCGAGACACAAATGACGACCGGGACACAGGGAGTATAAATGACGACCAGGACATAAGTAAAAAAAAAAACTAAAAAAACTAAAAAAATGGTAAAAACTACAAAAAAACTAAAAACTAATAAAAAAACTAAAAAACCTAAAAATCTAAATAAACTAAAAAAGAAAAAAAAGAAAAAAGGAAAAAAATAAAGGAGAAAAACAAAACTAAAAAACGAATGTATATACAGACCGGGACACCGGGATACAAATGACGACCGGGACACAGGGAATATAAATGACGACCGGGACACAGGGACACAACTACAATGGGGACGCCGGGGGGCACAGGGGGATATAAATGACGACCGGGACACCGGGACACAAGGAATATAAATGACGCCCGGGACACTCAAAGAGAAATCACAGACTGGAACACCGGGACACAAATGACGACCGGGACACAGGGAATATAAATGACGACCGGGACACAGGGACATAACTACAAAGGGGACGCCGGGGTGCACAGGGGGATATATAAATGACGATGGCGACTCAGGGAATGGTCGATTAGCAATCACCATCAACAAAGCTCAAGGGCAATCATTAGAATCATGAGGTATAGATCTGAATACGGATTGTTTTCCCATGGACCATTATATGTTGCATGTTCAAGAGTCGGTAAACCTGACAATCTATTTATATGCACAGACAATGGGACAGCAAAGAATGTTGTATATTCGCAAGTTTTACGTAGTTAAAAACATATATATATATATATATATATATATATATATATATATATCTATATATATAAAAATAAGTTGTGGATGGATGTGTGGATGGATGTGTCAGGTGACGTCACCTGAAAAAACTGGATCAGGTGACGTCAAAACTGAAAAAACTAAAAAAGGCAAAAACTACAAAAAAAACTAAAAACTAATAAAAAAAATAAAAAAGCTAAAAAACTAAAAAAACTAAAAAAAGGCAAAAACTACAAAAAAAAACTAAAAAAAAACTGAAAAAACTAAAAAAAGGCAAAAACTACAAAAAAAAACTAAAAACTAATAAAAAAAGTAAAAAAGCTAAAAAACTAAAAAAACTAAAAAAACTAAAAAAAGGTAAAAAACTAAAAAAAATAAAAAATAAAAAAAAACTAAAAAAAAGGAAAAAACTGAAAAATAAGCTAAAATAAAGGTAAAAACCAATAAAAAACTAAAAAAAAAAAGGAAAAAACTAATAAATGACGACACTCAAAGAGAAAAAAAGGCAAAAACTAATAAATGACGACACTCAAAGAGAAAAAAAGGCAAAAACTACAAAAAAAACTAAAAACTAATAAAAAAAATAAAAAAGCTAAAAAACTAAAAAAAACTAAAAAAAGGCAAAAACTACAAAAAAAACTAAAAACTAATAAAAAAGCTAAAAAACTAAAAAAACTAAAAAAAAGGCAAAAACTACAAAAAAACTAAAAACTAATAAAAAAAATAAAAAAGCTAAAAAACTAAAAAAACTAAAAAAACTAAAAAAAGGTAAAAAACTAAAAAAACTAAAAACTAAAAAAAACTAAAAAAGGTAAAAACTAAAAGAACTAAAAAAGAAAAAAATAAATGACGACACTCAAAGAGAAAGCGACCAGGACAAAAGGAATGTTCGATTAGCAATCAACAAAGCACCGGGACACAGGGAGTATAAAAAAAAGAAAAAAAAAGGAAAAAAATAAAGGAGAAAAACAAAACTAAAAAACGAATGTATATACAGACCGGTACACCGGGATACAAATGACGACCGGGACACAGGGAATATAAATGACGACCGGGACACAGGGACACAACTACAACGGGGACACCGGGGGAAACAGGGGGATATAAATGACGACCGGGACAAAAAAACTAAAAAGAAAAAAAAACTAAAAACTAATAAAAAAACTAAAAAACTAAAAAAAGGCAAAAACTACAAAAAAAACTAAAAACTAATAAAAAAGCTAAAAAACTAAAAAAACTAAAAAAAAGGCAAAAACTACAAAAAAACTAAAAACTAATAAAAAAAATAAAAAAGCTAAAAAACTAAAAAAACTAAAAAAACTAAAAAAAGGTAAAAAACTAAAAAAACTAAAAACTAAAAAAAACTAAAAAAGGTAAAAACTAAAAGAACTAAAAAAGAAAAAAATAAATGACGACACTCAAAGAGAAAGCGACCAGGACAAAAGGAATGTTCGATTAGCAATCAACAAAGCACCGGGACATAGGGAGTATAAAAAAAAGAAAAAAAAAGGAAAAAAATAAAGGAGAAAAACAAAACTAAAAAACGAATGTATATACAGACCGGTACACCGGGATACAAATGACGACCGGGACACAGGGAATATAAATGACGACCGGGACACAGGGACACAACTACAACGGGGACACCGGGGGAAACAGGGGGATATAAATGACGACCGGGACAAAAAAACTAAAAAGAAAAAAAAACTAAAAACTAATAAAAAAACTAAAAAATCTAAAAATCTAAATAAGCTAAAAAAGAAAAAAAAAGGAAAAAAATAAAGGAGAAAAACAAAACTAAAAAACGAATGTATATACAGACCGGGACACCGGGATACAAATGACGACCGGGACCCGGGACACAGGGAATATAAATGACGACCGGGACACAGGGACACAACTACAACGGGGACACCGGGGGAAACAGGGGGATGTAAATGACGACCGGGACACCGGGACAGGGAATGGTCGATTAGCAATCACCATCAACAAAGCTCAAGGGCAATCATTAGAATCATGAGGTATAGATCTGAATACAGATTGTTTTCCCATGGACCATTATATGTTACATGTTCAAGAGTCGGTAAACCTGACAATCTATTTATATGCAAAGACAATGGGACAGCAAAGAATGTTGTATATTCGCAAGTTTTACGTAGTTAAAACCATATATATATATCTATCTATATTCACAGGTGGGACATAGGGACACAACTACAATGGCGCGTAACTATTATGGCGCGTAACGACTTACGCGCGCGGGGGGGCTTGGGGGGGGCGCGAAGCGCCCCCACCAACTAGGTGTTGGGGTGGCGCGAAGCGCCACCCCAACAGCTAGTATATATATATATATATATATATATATATATATATATCTATATATATAAAAATAAGTTGTCTGTGTGTGGATCTGTGGATGGATCAGGTGACGTCATGTTTGTCCGCATATGACGTCTGAATTATTTCACACTAATACAAAAGAAGAAAAAAACTAAAAAAGGTAAAAACTACAAAAAAAACTAAAAAGAAAAAAAAACTAAAAAAGCTAAAAAACTAAAAAAAACTAAAAAAGGTAAAAATCTAATAACTAAAAAAAAACTGAAAAAAATAAAAAAAGGCAAAAACTACAAAAAAAATAAAAACTAATAAAAAAACTAAAAAAGCTAAAAAACTAAAAAAACTAAAAAAAAACTAAAAAAAGGTAAAAAACTAAAAAAAACTAAAAACTAAAAAAGAAAAAAACTAAAAAAAAGGAAAAAACTGAAAAATAAAAGAGAAAAAGAAAACTAAAAAAATATGAATAAATATATATAAAAATAAGTTGTTTGTGGGTTATGTCTGTCTGTCTGTCTGTCGAGTGACGTCGTGTTTGTCCGCATATGACGTCTGAATTATTTCACACTAATACAAAAGAAGAAAAAAAACTAAAAAAGGTAAAAACTACAAAAAAAACTAAAAAGAAAAAAAACTAAAAAAGCTAAAAAACTAAAAAAAACTGAAAAAAGGTAAAAAACTAAAAACTAAAAAAAACTGAAAAAACTGAAAAAAGGCAACAACTAAAAAAAAACTAAAAACTAATAAAAAAACTAAAAAAGCTAAAAAACTAAAAAAACTAAAAAAACTAAAAAAAGGTAAAAAACAAAAAAAAAACTAAAAAAGAAAAAACTAAAAAAAAGGAAAAAACTGAAAAATAAGAGAAAAAGAAAAACTAAAAAAATATTAATAAATATAAAAAATATAAATATAAATATAATATAAATTAGCAATCAACAAAGCACCGAGACACAAATGACGACCGGGACACAGGGAGTATAAATGACGACCAGGACATAAGTAAAAAAAAAAAAAACTAAAAAAACTAAAAAAATGGTGAAAACTACAAAAAAACTAAAAACTAATAAAAAAAAACTAAAAAATCTAAAAATCTAAATAAACTAAAAAAGAAAAAAAAGAAAAAAGGAAAAAAATAAAGGAGAAAAACAAAACTAAAAAACGAATGTATATACAGACCGGGACACCGGGATACAAATGACGACCGGGACACAGGGAATATAAATGACGACCGGGACACAGGGACACAACTACAAAGGGGACGCCGGGGGGCACAGGGGGATATAAATGACGACCGGGACACCGGGACACAAGGAATATAAATGACGCCCGGGACACTCAAAGAGAAATCACAGACTGGAACACCGGGACACAAATGACGACCGGGACACAGGGAATATAAATGACGACCGGGACACAGGGACATAACTACAAAGGGGACGCCGGGGTGCACAGGGGGATATATAAATGACGATGGCGACTCAGGGAATGGTCGATTAGCAATCACCATCAACAAAGCTCAAGGGCAATCATTAGAATCATGAGGTATAGATCTGAATACGGATTGTTTTCCCATGGACCATTATATGTTGCATGTTCAAGAGTCGGTAAACCTGACAATCTATTTATATGCACAGACAATGGGACAGCAAAGAATGTTGTATATTCGCAAGTTTTACGTAGTTAAAAACATATATATATATATATATATATATATATATATATATATATATATATATATATATATATATATATATATATATATATATCTATATTCACAGGTGGGACATAGGGACACAACTACAATGGTGCGTAACTAATATGGCGCGTAACGACTTACGCGCGCGGGGGGGCTTGGGGGGGGGGGCGCGAAGCGCCCCCACCAACTAGGTGTTGGGGTGGCGCGAAGCGCCACCCCAACAGCTAGTATATATATATAAATAAGTTGTCTGTGTGTCGAGTGACGTCATGTTTGTGTGTCGACTGACGTCATGTTAGTGTGTCGACTGACGTCATGTTTGTGTGTCGACTGACGTCATGTTTGTCGACTGACGAAATTACAGACCGGGACACCGGGACACAAATGACGACCGGGACATAGGGAATATAAATGACGAACGGGACACTCAAAGAGAAAGCGACCGGGACACAAGGAATGTTCGATTAGCAATCACCATCAACAAAGCACCGGTACAGAAATGACGACCGGGACACAGGGAATATAAATGACGACCAGGACATAAGTAAAAAAAACTAAAAAAACTAAAAAAAAAAAGTAAAAACAAAAAAAAAATAAAAAGAAAAAAAAGAAAAACTAATAAAAAAAAACTAAAAAAGCTAAAGAACTAAAAAAAACTAAAAAAGAAAAAAAAATAAAAAAGGAAAAAAACTGAAAAATAAAGGAGAAAAACAAAACTAAAAAAAAATGAAAATAAAAAAAAAACTAAAAAGGTAAAAACTACAAAAAAGAACTAAAAAGAAAAAAGAAAAAAAAACTAAAAAAAAAAGTAAAAACCAAATACCGGGACACAAATGACGACCGGGACACAGTGAATATAAATGACGACCGGGACACAGGGACAAAACTACAACGGGGACGCCGGGGGGCACAGGGGGATATATAAATGACGACAGGGACACAGGGAATGTTCGATTAGCAATCACCATCAACAAAGCTCAAGGGCAATCATTAGAATCATGAGGTATAACTAAAAAAAAATTAAAAAAAAGGTAAAAAACTAAAAAATCATAAATGGTTATGTGAACGAGTGATTCTGGCAGTAAAGAACAAAGACGTCCACGAAATCAACAATATTATTCTGACCAAGATTCGAGACCAGGCAGTCATTTACAAGTCAGTCGACACAGTTCTGGAATCCAATGAAGCAGTTAACTATCCATCAGAATTTTTAAATTCGCTGGATCTCCAAGGGTTTCCGCCACACGTGCTACAACTAAAAATAGACGTTCCAATTATACTGTTGCGAGATATTAACCCACCAAAGCTTTGCAATGGCACGCGACTTGCCGTAAAAAAACAATGGAAAACGTAATAGAGGCAACAATCTTGATAGAGCCTTCCGAGAGTGAGGCTGTTCTTATCCCTCGCATTCTGCCTTTTCAATTTAAAAGATTGCCATTCCCAATTCGATTGTTTTTTCCATGGACAATTCTATGTTGCATGCTCAAGAGTCGGTAAACCGGACAATCTATTTATGTGCACAGACAATGGAACAGCGAAGAATGTTGTATATCCACAAGATTTACGCAGTTAAAAATTAGCACATATCCGTTGTATATACATATGTTGTATATCCGTAAGATTTACGCAGTTAAAAATTAGCACCTTACATACATGTTGCTGGGGCGCGTAGCGCTAAAGCAACGCGTGGCAGGGGTGTTACAACCTGTTGCAAACACCCCCAAAAAAGCACTATTTTCGATGTAGCGAAAATAGTTTTAGTAGAATCATTGTATCAGCCAGCCCAACCGTATAACAACAACTGGTATAAAAAAAATGGAGGTTGGTTACTGGTATATCAGACCCTAACTTAAAACGACCTGGCACCAATAAATATGTCATTCAAAATTACAAAGTGGTATTTGAAATAAGTAAAAGAAAAAACTAGATATCAATAATTGGAAGACGATTTAAAGACTTTTGAATAATTTAATAATTTGAAGGCAAAAACAAAACCGGGTTACTCAACAGGTAACTGATCAGGTCAACTAGAAAAACTGTGGTTTTTCTAGTAAAAAAAGGAATAAGACATTATTGATTTGCGACAATTAAAAAGTTCTCTGCTTAGGGTTTTCAGTAAAGCATTGAAAGTGAAGCAGAGATTAACGGTTTACCCGTTAACTTTAACTTTTTTCAAACCGTTAGCTTTCTTCTTTGAATTCTGAAGGCAAAATTCCAACTTTACTAAAAGGGCATTATTGAAAAAGTATTTACGGAGTTATTTGGATGATTGAATATAGTCTTCTCCTTTGGCTCTACAGTCACGTCATCAACAAGAAGTAGGTTCAATGTATCCACAGACATATCAATGTCTTCACGAATAGGCTTCTTTATATCATGATATCCAAAAACACCCACATGTTTCAGGTATTTACTTTTATACCCAGTGAAGGACACTGTAACGTCAACAACGCCGGTGGCACCGGTGGTCTTTAAAATTCTAGTATCTGAAAAAAAGATCATCTAAATTTTTGCATCAAATCCTCTTAAAAATAATACAGTTTAGTTTCTCAACGGTAAGGTCAGACACACTAGTCTGATAATATGGTATCTAAAACTGTTGATACTCAACGAATGTAATATTCCTCTTTTACAACCAATCAACGACACTATAACGTCAACAGCACCGGTAGCACCAATGGTCTTTAACTTTCTAGTATCTGAAGAGGAGATTAACTAAAACTTTTCACTGAACCCTCTTTAAAATATTAGAGTTTGATTTCCCAATGGTAAGTTCCACACTCTGGTAAAATGGTATCTAAAAGAATTAATAACTCACTTTTATACCTAATGAAAGACAGTACATAATCAATAATACAAGCAGCACTGATAGTCTTTAGATTTCTAACATCTAAAATACAGTGATACTAGAACACTAAAAAAGTATGAAAAGAACAGTGTTGAGTTTCTTGACCGGACTATTGATTTGCTATTTGAATAGATACCAAAATAATACAGAGAAATATTTAGAATACACGAGCACGTAATCAGCCACCACCTGGCAAGAGAGGTCAATTTTTTCAAGAAATATGAAGTATCAGAGAACGCTTTGGTAAAAATCTTTCCTGGGGGCATGGAAAAAGTTGCACATGAAGTTTGCGAAAACCCATGATGTTTGTAGCATAAATTAATATGTCAGTGGGTCAGACAAACTGGTAAATCGAAAGTTCAGCCCCTAAAAATGACGTATCATGCACACTACAATGGTAGAATATTGCAAAAAAAAAAAAAAAATAACTAAGAAAGGACATTCGTAATATAGCACGCGCCATTTGCACTGCAGAAAGAATCTACCGTTCTTGAATAGTTTACGACATCCCTGCATTAGCTTGATTTTTGTCCTAATTTGAATGTTTTATTGAAGAAAAAGATTGTTGAAACAGGGGGTGGAGCGAAAAAACCAAGCGGATGTTTTGGCAAAAACTCTAAAAAGCCGTCCTCCTAAGTGAATCATAACAAGACAGAGGAAGCACTAAACAAACAAGAACAAATGAAAGACTATTCTTAATTCGATTGGGCAAGAATTATGTCTCTAGCGATTGGCACCGCCTGTCTTCTAGACGTCTTTCTTTAGAGTATGCAAAAAAAAAACGAGTTGAATCTCGTTTTTATTAAATGATCGTACATTGGGTTTACAGAAATATCCAGAGCATTTCTATTTTTTTTTAATTTCAGTTGCCTCTCTAAAAGATGAAATTTTACAAAAGCATAATCTTTCCGTCTCCTTAAAAAATAAAATATATGTCAAACGTTTTTTTTTTTTCCTTTCTGTGAAAAATAGAACTGATCCTATGCTTGGGAGTGGCATTCGCAGAGGCCCGTGTTTCTGTGGGAAAGCTTACATTGGCAGAGCCTGTTAACAGTTGAGAGGAAGTCCTCACGAACATAAGCTTTCAATAGGTAAATCTCTTAATTTTAAACGTAAAAATGATGAGTTTGACTATGCTCTGGCTAATCCCACTTTTGAATATTCAGATCAACTAATTATTTTTGAAGAGGCAACTTTAGCTTCCATAGCACATGGTTTACCAAAATCTTTTAGGGAACAACTAAAATTGAAAAATACACAAATAAATACCTTGCTTTAAATAGAGATGCAGAACATATTTCTATAAATCCTATTTGCGATCATTTAATAAAAACATAATCAACAAATATAGAAGCTCATATACATTTTAGAAGCTCATTTGATCGTAATGAACAAAAATCAGGTTAGTAAACAGGATAGGGACGGAATTTTTGCCCAATCTAATTTTGACTAGTCTTTTATTCGTTCAGGTTTGATTAGAGGTTTCCTTTGTCTTGTTATGGTTCACTTCAAAACGTTTTTTTTTCTGTTGTGAACACCGAGGACGACTTTCCGGAAGTCCTTGCCAAGATATCAGCTTTGTCTTTTCGCTTTCGCTTTTCTTAGTTCACTGAAAATCACCATCGTTTCTTAGTTTCTTAATTTTTTATTTCTTTTTTTTTTTGGAGCACCGAAGATAGTTTGGCGGTCCTTGTTGAAATATCCGTTTTGTCCTTTCGCTTTCGCTTTTTCCAACTGGCTGAAAGTCACTCTCGTTTCTTGGTTTCTTCAGTAAACACTTTAAAGTTTTAAACATTTAGAAGTTCTTCCAAGGGGAGAATTTTCCATGGAGAGGAAATTTCCCATGGGGAGGGGTTTCAGGAGAAATTTTACATTGGTGCGGAATTTCGGGCATTATTTGAAAATGGTCAGAGATTAAATTAAAAAAAAAACACGAAAACGACCAGAAATTAAATAAAAAAACGCAAGCTTTTTTTAACTGAAAATAAGAAGCTATACTAAAATTTAAAACGAAAAGAAATTAGTTCGTATATGAGGGGGGCTGCCCCTTCCTCACCCTTTACGCTAAATTTTGACTTTTTGCCACGATCCTTTAACAGAGACTGCTCAAACACAAGGAACCTCGAATTAGAATCGCTCAGAAACAGGGCCGTATGCACGATTTTAGTTCGGGGGAAGGGGTATTTTATGGAGGAGGGAGAGTACAAAAAGACTTAGAAACCACATCAAAAATGTGTTTATATTTGTTTCTGTTACGTTTTTACGAGCATGACAACATTTAAGGGGGGGGGGGGTCAAACCCACGAGACCCCTCCCCTGGATACGTCCTTGCTCAGAAGCAATGGCCTAAATGTAATTGACTTTGTTTTCGTTTATCTTTCACAACATGCATCAATTATAAGGTTTGATATGAATGATCTTGGCTCTGAGTGTTGTTTGCAGCTATGTCTTATAGCCTGTGTTATATCCTCCTAAGGTTTCTAACAACAAAGTGAGAACAAAATATAATTGCGAATAGAATAAGCTTTAAATTGAGATAGCCACACCTCGTAAGTCATTTTTCATCGTTTGGAGCAACAACTATTTGAACCCGTTTGATTTTGTTTAGGCCCTAAGCCTTTACGGGCAAGTACACATACCTCACGTTCCTTTAACAGCACTAGCCTTTAAATAAATAGAACATTTAATTAGCACTAAGTTAAGAAAACAATAATAAAAAAAAGAACAGACCATGAAGTAAGATAAAAAAAAAAACACAGAAAAAATCCTAAGTACCTAACATAAAGACGAAGCTAGAACATAAGTGTAACCAGTCAATCTAGCATTCATAGTTTAGCTAAGAGGGGATATAACCTTCAATTTCTCAATTTCCAAAGGTTTCGACTGTACAGACACTAATAACCATTAGCTGACGTATTAAGTCATTAAAATAGCTAAAAAATTACACGAAGCTAGAGCATAAATTTAACCAATCAATCCAGCATGCATAGTATAGCTAAGAGGAAATAAAACCTTCAGTTTCTCAATTTCCAAACTTTTCGACTTTATAAACGACAATATTCATTAGCGGACTTATTAAATCGTTAAATTAGCTAATAATTATCGCAAACACTTAAAACTAAGCATAATCAAGGATCGTATCAAAGAAGAGATGAAAAAGAGATGATTTCACGTCTTTTTTTTATTCAAGGTTTTCATAGCAGATTTTCATCATATTAGTTAGGAATACGAGGGGAGCCATGGCCGAAATTCTATTCATGACTTTTTATTCATAGTTTTCACTATGCAGCATTTTCATCATACTAGTTAGAAATACGAGGAAATTCTGTGGCCAAAATCTGTTGGCAGCTTTTTATTCAATGTTTCCGTTGCAGGTTTTCATCATATTAGTTAGAATTAAGAGAAGATCGGCGGCCGAAAATCTGTTCATGACTTTATATTCAAAGTTTTCATTATGCAGCATTTTCATCATATTAGTTAGAAATACGAGGAAATTCTGTCGCCAAAACCTATTAGCAGCTTTTTATTCAATGTTTCCGTTGCAAGTTTTCATCATATTAGTTAGAATTATGAAGAGATCCGTGGCCGAAAATCTGCTCATGACTTTTTATTCAAGGTTTCCATTATGCAGCATTTTCATCATATTAGTTGGAATTAAGAGGGATCCATGGCCGATTATTTGTTCATGACTTTTTATTCAAGGTTTTCATTATGCAGGTTTTCATCATATTACTTAGAGTTAAGAGGATATCTGTGGTTGAAATTCTGTTCTACTAACTGGATATAGTCAAACAGGAAATGTGATAGGAAAACGAAGAACAAAAAAAGTAAGAAAACAAAGATAATAAAAAAAAAATAAACGGAAAAAATTTCTTCTTTAATCGTATTTTTCATTCTTTCTTTCTTCTTTTCTTTTATATATATTTCTTACATACAATAGTTCTTTTGTACATAAATATTTTTGCACTGAGGACGGTCTTGCGAAGGTCTTTGCCGAAATAACTACCTTGTTTTCTTCATTCACTTGATGAAAATTACCCTCGTTTTTTTCTGAATTCAGGTTGTTTTTTTTTTTTTTTTTATTATTTCGTACGGAAATTCATAGATGACACTGAGGGGAGAGCTACTTAACTAGGAACAAAACTTTATCACCCAAGTAGCAATTGAGAGGACACAAGGTTTGATTTGGAATAAGGGAAGTTCGATACTTACACTTTGGCCTTGAATGGCGGAGAACGTCATTTTGATTCTCTCGATTAAGAATTTCTTCCTCTGGTTCAATAACTGCAAGTTTTTCATCAGAGACAATCCAATGTAGCTCAATGGATGAAATATTGTCAAACTTTCTGCTTTGAATATCTCGTAACGTAACAACAAGAACCAAATCTTCATAAGACTGAGATCTCACCTATAAAAAAAGAATGAAATAAAGCTTAAATTATCATAAGCTTGTTCAAAAATTCATTGAGGCTTGTATAATGCCATCTAAAGGGCCGCAAAAGCAAAAAAGCAGAACTAAAACAAAAATGGCTTTATCTTACTATTTAACTTTTTTACCTGTAACAATTAGAGCTTGTCGTACTAAAAAATAACAATCTATATATATAAAAATAAGTTGTAGTTAAATAAACGGATATGATGATCAGTTTCTTCATATATTCAGAATTATGAGGAGTCAGAGTTTTTCTTTGTTTGTTTCATTTTTCCAAGGAGGTGTATTAGTAGTTGAACTGTCTTTTTTTGGGTCGTCACAAAATCGCTAATATGCGTCGGGACCTATTTTGGTAGTAAGAGATAATGTTTAGTTTTGTTAGTATCATGTGAAGATTTCAATATTGTGTGTTTTTTGTGACAAAATCGTTAATAATAATAATAAATTAAATTTTAAAAAAAGGTCTAAGTTTCCACTTAAGAGTGACGAGTGAAACCAGGGACGTATGAGGGGTGTTTTTAAGGTAACGTCCGTTTTAAGATAAGTACACAAAGAACGATCATTTCAAAAAGGTAAATTTATTTACTTAAATTTATAAGTCAATTTATTAAAAACACCCCTCGTAGTTTAGTAAGTGAATCTACGTAGTTTAGTAAGTTTAGAAGACCGATTTTCAGTTTATGACATTAAAGGAAACACGAGAAATATAAAAGCTTTTTAAATTTGGGAAGACTGAGCACCCAGAAGTGGAAGAAGTAGTACATGCGTTTTCATCATGAAAGAAATAGGGATGTGTCCATTTCTTATCCATATTGACCATGAAAAAATATTTATTGAAGATAAACTTTCAAATGATACCACCTGTGAAGAGCAATTCATATTAAGATTTTGCAAAAGATAAGAGATTTAAATTTTAGCTGTCACAGGTGTACAATGCAAATGAATCAAGCCTTTTTTGGCGTGGGATACCCAACAAAATGTTCACTTACTATAATGGAAAATCCATACTAGGACAAGAAGTAAGTAAAGAACGTGTAAAGACGAGGATTGTTGGAAAATCTAATATACCACATTTATTCAAAAACATTGATTTACCTGTACACTAAGATGTACAATGAGAGAAAGGTTGAGATGGCTAGGGCGCGTTCTGCAGATGAAGGATGACAGATTACCAAGGATCGTCCTTGTCGGCCAACCATCTAATGTGAAACGAAAAGCGGGCTCTTCCGAATGAAGCGGGAAGATGTCGTAAGCAAAGATGTAAAGGAAATGGGAATTGGTTGAGAGGGTGTAAAGAGGGAGGCTTTGATTCAAAAAGCATTATTTCTTCTTAATAATGCTCATAGTCATCTGTCTGAAGAAGATCTGACAACTGATGGTAGATGCGTCACTACGATGTTTCTTCCACCAAACTGCACTGCACTGATTCAACCGATGGGCCAACATGGCATTCAGTATGTAAAGCAAAATTGTAAGAAAAACCTATTTTTGAAACCCATATCAGAAGACCAGCTAATAGAAAAAAGTTGAAAGAACTTGATATAAAGATTTTTTTTTTTTGTCAATCGTGAAATGCATTATCTCCACCAACTATTACATCGCCTTGAAAAAAGTTATGGCCGGATACCATCACCACTCCTAGCAAGGATCCACAGATCACGCGTTAATTCAGAAGTAATAGCGCAAGTTACCACCGGACCACAGGTAAGTCTGGAAGCTTTGGAAATATGTTGCCATGGAATGGATGATGAGGAAAAAAAATTGTTCATGAAATGTCTGACGAAGTGATTATAAACGATATTTCTAGTTCTATAATAACAAATCAGGAAGATGACGGTGATGTAAGAGCAATTGCTCCACAAGTGATAGAACAAGATAAAATTGACATCGTTCAGCTGGGTTTGCAACGGGCTGAAGAGAACGGTGCATCCTAAAACGAACTTTTACTTTTAAGAAGACTGAGGAACAAAGCTTTGGCTTCGCCTTTCAACAATGTTGGAAAAAAATGGTGAGTATTTTCATGTTCCATAAACTGATTGATTCATATTATGATCTTAAATCAAAGTTTTTGATAGAGTCAATATGTACGAGCATATGATCCAAGTGCATATGTTACAATATGCAAACCAATGTATGGTACAAAGTTATTATTTTTTGTAAATTCTATAGCATTAATGACGTTAATTTAAAAACAAATGTAAGATCTCTATTGTACAGTTTAATTTACTATACATAATTCGACATACATAATAACATATGATTGGCACAATTTGACGGATAACAAAGTAATCTTTTGTTTTAAAAAACGTGGGGGGTTTTAAGTAATACTCTGTAATTCAACAAAGTCGATAGTTTGACACTACCATGCAAAACGTTTGTCACTTTACCGGAGGCCCACCGGTACATATTTTCCCAACAGATAATTGGAAACAGAAGTATTTCAAAGCTTACCCTTTGTGTGATGGGATCCACTGAGCAAAGGTCAAGAGGTGCTCCTTCTGGTCTCTTCACTTCTGCTCGAAGTTCAACGGATGTGGGCTCAGCACATATGACATTAATAGAAGACTCAATCGAAACTGGATGCGGATTTGTAGACGAGGCCAAGTTTCCAACACGAAGAGTCACTTAAACAAGTAAAAAGTAAATAGTTTGTTTGACAATTTATACTAGAAATCCACTACCCCCTCCTCCCCCCAAGGAATAAAAATAAAACTGGATTTAATACGTCAAAAATGTAAGTGGCACATAGTTCCTTTGTTTTACAATTTATACTAGAAGCCCCCCCTCCCACCGCAAAAGACTTTTAAAAAAATCTAAGAACTGGATTTAGTAGTATCAATAAACGTAAGTGAATAGTTTTTCATATCAGTGGTACATAAAGTCATTACATACAGTCACTAGTTTAATTGGTGTATACAGTGTTTCAAACATAATCAAACTATACCAGGACCATACCGATATAACTTCTGAAGGGGCTCTCCTCTTCCCCAAGAGGAATAAAATAAAACCTTCAAAAAATAGGCTTAAACTTAGCTCTCTCGTGAATCAGTTTATTTTTTGGTCTACAAGGCAGCAATCTCAGCCAGAATAGCCTCGGGCCAAATTTAAATTTCCAGAACTTCCCCAGGTACCTTGCCTTACGAGCAGTGAAAACTTGCAGAGCAAAGGTGTGCTGTTGGCAATGTAGAAATCTGGGCAAACTTTATTTAGTTTTCATATTCAGCTTGATGTACTCTTACGTACTATAGTGCAAATAACCAGAAAATGCAGCTTTTATTATTAATAACTATCAATGTAGTTTTCAACCTAGATTTAAATTCCCTTTTTGCTTATGATATTACTTTTCTTAAAATACAGCTAATCTTGTAGATAGGCCTACAATCCAAATCATCCACAAAAATTTACAGTCGTGCCTTGAACCGTAAAATGTGCAATAGCTGTAAAGGAACTCAAAAATGGTTCACACTCAACTCACCACTCCACGCCTCAAAAGCAAAAGGCCATTTCACTCAGGCCTAGATTTATCAACAGGCTCACTAAGTCTGGACCTAGGGCCGCACAATGCCAGGGTGCGCAATAAATTATCACTGAGCAATTTCTTTCTTAACAATAACTGGATTGATACGATTCAAGGTCAAAGCACCAAGTGCACTCCACCGCCGCGCTGCCTATCCACAAAACCAAGAATGGTAGCTGAGAGTTCGATATCATCTCTCTCTTTGATTACTTTTAACTTACTAGTTGAAATCTGTTCAGTGCTTCCACTATCTCCGAATTTTCAGAGATTTCCCCGAAAATCTCGCAAAAACGGAGCAGCAATAATTCTTAGGCCTAGAAGCGTCAAAACTTTAAACCCAGCGCTGATTTCACCCGTGAAAAACTTGGAACAATAGGATATTTCTAAACTTTGTTCAAATCAGCTGTAGGGTTCTCAGCACAGAAAGCAATTGAGTTTTGAACTGAGCAATAGCAAAGTACTCTGTTTTACTTTACAGCATTCATGTTACAATTTTATCCTAAAATTCGTAATTAGTGACTTTAAAAACCCTTAAATACCAACTTCACCGGAAATCAACATCTTTTCAGTAGCCTGCTCATATAAACTATAGCAATACTCATGCTTTAGATAAAGTATAGTAGAAGGGATCGCATACTTATAGCACTTGCCAAAAGTTATCGTGGTTGCAGCAGTAGCTTGAACCTAATAAAGGGCAAACCTTGATCAATAGTAACCTGGATAAATTTATTTTGAAACCAAATTGGATCGAAACAAAAATTACACCATTGAATCCCCATAGCAAATAGCCCTATTCAGGAAACTTCCAGTCCCCTGCATTGAAGAACGAGAAAATAATTTTTTTTTATGGGAAGCATGCTCTTCTGTTTCTTTCCGTTTTCTTTTTCTCCGTAGCTATAGAGCACTAGAACATCGTAGAGAGCAATTTAAGGGCTCATTTTAAAGAAAATTGCTACATTTATTCGCTTTTTTAATTAACAAAACACAATATTTACAGAATCAATTTTTTTTTTTACAAAACTGCGTCTTCGTATAAAAGATAATGAATGATGTCATTATCGTAGGTTACAATCATAAATAACGGTAAAAGCAAAACTATATGATGACACCAGTTGCAACTGGGGTATACTTTAAAGGGCGTCTTCAGTAACAGCTATTAAAACGTAGTTCTTTACTAGTTTCTGCTAAGAAAAACCCGAAGACTTTTCCCTGTGTTTAATATATATTAGACGTTATTATAATCAATGGTCAAAATATAATAGAATCATTACACAAAAACAATGTAATAAAAAGTTTCCGGTTTGTATCACAGAATTTCGTGAACAGAAATGCTTATTTTTCTTTCGCATTTTTTAAAAAATAAAATTTTCTGTTTACAAGTTTTGAATGAGAATCGTTAAATAAAATGCTTGTAATTAACGTCCAGCTATATCTGTTGCAGACTGTTTGAGTCATAAGAGCGTGTTTTCTTCGTATTTTGAATAGCCTTGTTGCAAAAGACAGTAAAATGTCAAATTATGAGGAATTTCTGTGATCTTTTCATGGAGAAGACCCATTTCTCTGAGCTAAGACTAGGCCTCCCTGACTGAACGGCACATATCTGAATCTTAAAAATGTATTTTTTCGAATTTTGTATAATTTCATTGCAAAACGCAGAAGTCATATTATGAGTTACTTTTGCGAGCTTTTAATGGAGATGTCCCATTTCTTTGAATTAAGACTAGGCTTTCCTGATTCAAAGACACACATTGAATCATAGAAACTTGTTTTATACGTATTTTGTATAATTTCGGTGCAAAACCGGGTGAAGTCCTATTAACAAACTATTTTTGGAAGTGTTTCATGGAGTCTCTACTTTATGAAAAATGCATGTGTTAAATCATCTTGTATATGAAGATGCCGTTTGGTCAAAAATTGCATTTTAATATGCGAACATTATACTTTGTTAATGACTATTTTTGGTTGTAATCTACCAAATGTGGCGTCATACAAAACCGATACTTGGCAACATTTCAGATAATCAGGTAACAGAATCAATTAATTTATAAATCATTTCAAAAGAGGATACATGTCTTGTATGATTTTCTTTTCCCATTGTAATTAGCTACAAAACTACCACTGTTTATCCTGAAACCAAAAACATTTGTTATAAGTAAAATATAAAAGCCAACTTATCCTTAGTGAAAAATGAACATTTTTTTCAGTATAGGTCATATAATCAAATTCTATAATTGCTGGTGATTTTTACGAATTAGCGGTAGGGAGGGGGAAGGGGTAATAAATCCTAGCCTAGAGTGTCGTTAGACAACTTGACTCTGTTCCTGGTCAGAACCCCATCCAGTTTAAAGTGTCATTAATATGTCATTAAGTGCCGTTAGACAACTTTACTCTCTTCCTAATCAGGACCTAATCCAGTTTGATTCAAATTCATCAGAATCCCTGGTAACACCGCTTTTACAGTTAATCTTTACTTTTAACTGTAGTAACAGTACTACTATTTACTCTGATACCTTGTATCCATCCACCCAGTCTCCAATTCACAATAACATAGTCAGTAAGATTGGCTGTCTTATCATCAAGTGAGTACCATATTATAGGCCATTTTATGACCAAACCATTAAGACTAATTTAGATAATAGTTACCTTTCCAGAATCAGCTAGGAATCACAATTGTTTCTCATGCCGTTTAAGCTCGTCATAACTATTTATGCTCAGGCCTACTGATAATTTTAAGCCTATGACGCATCAATGTCCTCGGGATCTGTGCTACATCAATTTTATTGTATCGGATTACAGATTCTTTCAATCATAGGGTAGACACTCCTCTATATTATGCTGCTAAAACAGGCAACCTGAAGATTTATTAACTACTAATGTTTAACGAGGTACCGCCATAGATCCCTTAGAATTTGGCAATCAATCCCATTATATTGTTCTATGCGTAGGAAAAAAAGGTTGAGCTGAATATCTTCTAGAAAAATAAAGTCCGCCCAAACGTCAAAAACGAAATAAGTGATGACATAAATTTATTTTGTAGAAAAATGTAGTCAACTCAAACGTCAAAAACAAAGTAAGTGATTTTCTAGAAAAATAAAGTCAACCCAAACATTAAACAAAATAAGTGATAAAAAAATTTATATTATGCTCCCAAAACAGACGAACTGGATTTTGTCAGATTCTATTAGAGCAAGAGCTAAGAGCTCATATGGCACTTGTGACGAGAGATCAGATCCGGTCCGGTTATGTCAATCACGCATCTAGAACTTGTGCTTATTCTCGAACTCTCCAAAGCACTATAAATCCCCCCTCCAAAGAGATCGGATCTGGTCCGGTTATGCCAATCACCTATCTAGAACTTGTACTTATTCTTCCCATCAAGTTTCATCCCGGTCTCTCCACTTTAAGCGTTTTCCAAGATTTCCGTTTCCCCCTCCAGTCCCTAATGTACCCGGATCCGATCCGAATTGAACATGGAGCGTCTGAAACATAACATCTTTCTATATATCAAGTTTGATTAAGATCCAATCACCCATTCTTGAGATAAACATACCTCAATTTTCACGATTTCCGGTTTCTCCCTTCAAACCCCCCCCCCCAATGTCACCAGATCTGGTCGGGATTTAAAATAAGAGCTGTGAGATACAACGTCCTTAATGAAATATAAAATTTCATTGAGATGCGATCACCCGTTCATAAATTAAAAATACCTCATTTTGTCTAATTTTTCCGAGTTAACCGTCCTTCCACACCCCCCCCCCCCAGATGATCAAATCGGAGAAGAGACTATTTATAATTTAATATTGTCCGGTCCCTGATATGCCTGCTAACTTTCAGCGATCGCTATATTGATCACGCATCTAGTTTCGGATCTTCTTCATGTAAAAATTAGGGTGATCCGAGATTCGAGCCCGAGACCTCTCGTACCCTAAGCGAGAATCATATCACTAGACCAGCAAACCACAATTAAGAACTACAATCATTTGTCTTATCGGCAAACAAAATTATTCTGAATTGTCTCGTTCCCTTGTTCCACTCCCAGATGGTCGGATCGGGGAAGCGACTCAGTGTTCCCCATGCAAAAAAGAGATTTCCCTTGTTGCTCAAGGCGGGGGACAATGATTTATCTCTATAAGGTTTTCGACCATGTTGATTTCAGTGATACACTTTTCATTTTGATCAGACGCCAGCTTCGAGGGGTTTCTGTTTTTTTTTTTGTTTTTTTTTTCGAAATCAACACAAATTTGATTTTGTTTTAATTTTTTTCTTTTTTTTTTAAGATGAATGGAAAAATAGCTACCAATCCTGAATCAGTGTCAGAGTATTAGTAAAATGTTTTCAGAAAGAAATTGTTTCAATTCAAATAATGAGACAGACAAAATGTTAGCGATATCTGAATGTCAGGAACTGCAGGCAAAAGCTCAAAGTTCCAAACTAATACGGAAAGGTGGCTGATTCTCAATAAGTTAAAAAAGTTTCGCAAAACTGATGAATATAACCAGTGTAATCATCATTACAGAAGGACTGGAACACTGATGCTTCTTCTCAGATGGAGTCCTATAATCTACAGCCAAGTAGCATGACGAACGCTTACCCGATAGAGCTTTTTACAAATGAAAGCTGGAACAGGATACAGGTCGCCTAGAAGCAAGGGGAGAAAAAATTTAGCAGCATGTTTTCCAGTGATGTTGAAAAAGTACTACCAATTTTATCCAATAAGGGTGATTAAACTAATCAGGAAGAAAATAAGGCTATTCGCATAATACTAAAAAACGTTGAAATACACCTAGCTGAGGTGGCTGCACTGTATACCCTGACTGTTAATCATGAATGGTCAGAATTTGTTACCACAAGAGAGACTCGAACTTCAATTCCCCTTCTCAGAAGGAGAGTTCAATAGCCATTGTACTGCGGTAACTGTTCATTAAGCAGTATTTTTATGTTTTACAATATTATGCAGTTGGACATTACACACGGAGGATCCGCATCAAGTGTGTGATAGTTCGCTTATTATTTTCAGAAAGGTATGAAAAAATCATCATTCATGAATCAAATACTTGACTTGTTTTGATTTGGATGTCCATATTTCAATAAGCTCGGAGCTGTAATCAGTAGCCCAAACAAATCTCAACAACTATTTTTGGTTGAAGATTTTTTATAAAGAAAGTGGAAAAAGAAGCTGAGAATTCGTCATGCAATACTGATAGTATTTCTATAAACGTAGCTTTGTAGATAGGTCTCTATATCTGCTCAATGAAGGATAGAAGCAGAGGCTAGCCATTTTCAAAATGAGAAAGGTATGTTAAGCTTGTATTTGAATGAGAATTTTCGCAACCAGCCGCGCATTTGGCACCATTCCTAGTGATTGACCAAATTCATATTCATACAATAAATACTTTTAAAAAGACCTCTTTAAAGAGGGTCTATCCGATCTCATAGATCTCCTCGTTCCAGAGATGGCACCAAAAAGTGCCTTTTTTTGTACCATATGACACTTTGATGTGGCACATCGCGCCAATCCTATGATCCAGCAAGGAAATGAGGAGTAAAAAGAGAAAAGGGAGACACACAAGTGCTCCCTTATTATTTAAGAATTAACGACGCTTCTTGACTACTATGGTCCCTGCGTCGGCCCTGCACTTTTATTATTTATTTAAGAATTAACGACACTTCTTGAATACTAAGGTCCCTGCGTCGGCCCTGCAGTGCATTCCTGCAGCGTGATTCGATCTCTGGGTCCCGTATTACCAAGGTCAAATCCACTGCGCCACCATAGGACGTCGGCCCTGCACTATTCTTTGAGTGTTGCACTTTTAAATCTAGCGCCCTTTTCGAGGAGCTTCAGCGTTTTTTTTCAAAATTCCGAAAAATTTTGATATTACAAATTGCAGGAGTAAAAATGAGCAACAGTTACAGTTACCACTCCTAGATTTCTTTTAGTTGAGTATTTTTAAGCATGAATTATTTTTTTTAACCGTTTATTTATTTTCTTTTTTCGGTTACTATTGAGCTGCATCGTTCTTTACGAGGTTGCACCTGCTGCTGCAACAATAATATAAGGATTGGGTACGGAAGGGTTCGACGTCGATAACTGCTTTGGTGAAGTTATTGGTCCATAAAGAGCAAGCTGAGATAAAAGTCAAACTTCCAGTATTGCACAACTAAAAAAAGATTGGTCATTAACAAGAGGACATGCACGCTTTTAGGGACCAAGTGCCGGGCCTGGTATAGTAGTTCTGAAAACCGTCATGAACCACTAGTGCGATACTTACTCTTTTTACACAAAGACATAAGCATTTCAACACTTTTCCCCTAAAAGCAAATATAGACGGCAAAAAAAAATAATTGTTACCTACTGATAATTTGTGTCAGCGAAGTTGACCAAGTCTATAAAACAATACAAAAATCACCTTCTGGATAACCTTCTTTGTTATTTTAAGAAGGTAACAGAGCCAGTTGAAGGAAACCATTAGGAATCAGTTTAAACATCAGATTATGAGAATCTCTCTCTCAATGACCTAGCCAAATTACTTTTAATATTTGTCATTAAAATCAATAATCTTATACAACAAATTATTTTTTAGATATTAACGAAAGGATACGGGGATAGACTTTATAGTCCCTACCAGCGCTGCTGATCTCCGTTTCTTGGCCCTTAAGCCACAGAGTGCAAAGCCAGGTTGGTATCCAGCAATCACGCGCTTTAGCAGACCCTTCCTGTTCACCAGGAGTTTTAATTGATGAATGTCTCAGTTTTAGAGAACAAATAGATCATATTGGTCTTAAACTCGCTAGGAATGTTGGCATTTTAAGAAAGTTGAAGTACATATTCCCAAGATATATTTTAAAAACACTGTATTATTCCTTAATTCATCCTTATCTGCTATATTGTTGTACTGTTTGGGGTAGTATATTTCCTTCTTATCTCCATCATATTCGAGTTTTGCAGAATAAAGCGCTTCGAGTGTTATGCGGTGTAGGTTTTAAAGACTCGGTACAAAAGAGGTATATAGATTGCAAAATCTTGCCTTTAGCAGGACTTATTACTTTTTATCGAAGCCTGTTCATATTAAAATATTTTCAAAATTGTTTACCAATATGTTTTAAAAGTATGTTTGAATTAGGAAGCGATATTCATACACATTTTACGAGACAGTCCAATATAATTCGTCGTCCGCTTGCTATTACCCGTAGATCTCAATTTTCTATTCGGCATCTAGGACCCCATGCATGGAATTGTTTACCTACGACTTTGAGAAACATGGATAATTTTCGTGAATTTCGGCGGGAATTAAAGCTATTTTGCCTTAATATTTACAGTTTGGATAGTTGAATGGACCTCAAGTGGACCCAAGATGTTGGTTTTGTTTTAGGCGATACTGGTCAAGTGGTTTTAGTTTCTTTTGTTTTGTCTTTTTTGAAGTGTAATCCCGTATCAATTGAAATGCAGGGTAATTGAATTTTTTTTCTTTTCTTTTCTTTTCTTTTCTTTTTTCTTTTCTTTTTTCTTTGCCTTTTCTTTTCTTTTATTTTTTATTTTCTTCTCCTTTTTCGTATTGTTTTTATTTGTATGTGTATTGGGGTTGTAAGCCCAAACAAGCTTTGCTTCGGGCCATTTGCTTTTTTTTTATTTATATTAATAAACCCATCTTCCTCTCTCTCTCTCTCTCTGGATTTCTCCAGGTACCCATTTGGAGCTGAAGCTTCAAGTAACATCACTGACCCCCAATCCCCAAGAAATTAACAAAGTTTGCTCAACGCAAAAATGGGATTAAACATATTTCTTTCAAGCACATAAGCAAAAAACACAATAAAATAATGGCCATATATTCCATCCGCAAATATGTCTATCAATAGATCTTCTTGGACTTTCTCTGGTGGATGTTTTGACAATTCCATCACTTCGGCCTCTGAACTACCCATTAAAAAAATTTTACGTTTCGTATTAGCTTACCTTTTGTTTCTCCAATTTCCATACACGAGACAGTCATTGAGTAGAAATCTTTCCTTCCAGATTCTTCGTCCCAAATCATCTTTGCGGAACTCGATTTCACAACAGTTCCATTTCCAACATTCACTGAAGTAAACAGAACAATTAAAAATTAAATAGAGTAAATGAAATAAACATGAAAAGTAATGAAATAGTAGAAAAAGTAATTGAAAAATAAATGTCCTGGCGAGAATATCTTAAGCATAAAAGGTTGAAGCTGTTCCGGTACTGTGAGATGGCTTGGGGTCTCTGTTCCGTCATAAGTTCCTTTCTCCGTCCTTACTCCCCGAAAAGAAAATCTGGCTTGCGTGGCCTCATAGTGGAATCAGGGTGGACTTTTCGTGAGTTTTTCTAACCAAAACCGTGACGGCTAACAGCACTGCGGGGTAAATTTGAGGAGTGGCGCCCCTTGAGAAAATAAAAACCTAGGAAAGGACAAAGCATTCACACTGGATTCTGGTTAATAGATAATTCCTCTGGGTTCGATCGGTCTTGGTGGGTTTTGACATGATTTTTACTCTAGTTCATAGAAGACCATCAGCAAGTGCAGAAAACCATGTTGTGACCAAGATGAACCCATGATTGCACAGAGCCTCCATTCAACTAGAGGTTCCAGGGACTTCTTGCTGTCTGGTTAAAAGCCAGATTACGCCTTCGTTTAGACTGTAGAAGATGTGATAATACCCGTTAAGCAATGGTTCCGGAACCAATGATTTTCTGAGACCAGAAAAATTTCAATGATTTGAAGAATATGAAATTGCAACTTGGATCATTAACGCGTTAAAATACAACTATCGTATCGGAATTTTAACTTACGAATTCAAACTCTTCAAATTGGACTTATTAAAACTTTCAGAAACTCATATCCCAGATGCAGGAAACGTAAAATTAGGTTAAATAGAATATATTTAATCAGGAAAAAAGGTTGGGATGCATAGGCAAGTAGTAGAGCTTATGATGAATATGGAAGCTGCTAAGTCTTCTTTAGGTTGGGAAGGAATTAACAATAGAATGTCAGTTACACATTTTATGACTAAAGAGTGATAGGTATCAGTCATAGTAGTATATGACACTGTAGAACCGACTGATGAAAAAAGTACTAACTGATATGAATTTATTTACAGCCAGAGGAACAAATAGACCATTGTTATTTTTATTAGGGGTTTTTAATGCCCAGGTCGGTAGAAATAGGGATAGATTGCATTCTAGCCTAGATAAATTTGGTGTAGGAAAAGAAAATAGTAATGTTTAACGATTGCTGCAATTTTGTAGGTATGACAATCTAGTTAAGACCAATACGGTGTTTGGTCGTAAAATGTTCCATAAGTTAACATAGTATTCACATGATGGTAAGACAGCTAACCTTATTGATTATGTTATAGTAAACCGAAGACTGGCAGGATCGGAACAAGAACCTAGGGTATATATCAATGCTGTTATTGATTTTCAAAGTAAAGACCACCATTTAGTAGTGTTTAGGGTTAATCTAAAGTTGAAATTTAAGAAGGGAAGCTATATTCAGTGAAGTTATGACGTCGATATACTCCAGGAAGAGAATTTCAGAAAAAACTTTCCATGAACAGTCGAACACAATACTGAAGAGTTTAAAATTTATAATTTAAAATTAAGGAGATGTGAAGTGAAGGCCTTGGAAAAAATTGCCGAGGATCTGGAAGATACAACCAGACGGCATAATAATAGGATACTTGCATGTTAATAAATTCAGGGGAATAGTCAATTTCGACTTACAGTCAAGACAGGAACGGGGCCACAATTAGTCATAAGGAAAGAGTTAAAGAAAGATGAGCAGAGCTTTTTGGGAATGTGCTCACCGTGATAGATTTATAGGAAAGGATATGGAAAAGAACGAGAAAGTTTGTAACACTTTGGATGTGAAGGAAGATTTGTCTGATGAGGAAGAATTTAATGATAGTTATAAAATGATTATAATATAATAAGGCGTCGGGTGCTAATTGTGTGGTAAATGAGTTTTACAGATATGATGGTTATGAAGTTGGATATAAATTACTAAAAATTATCAGTATGATTTTTGAAAAAGGGAAAAACTTAGCGATTTTAGGAAAACTTTAATTAAACCCCTTTATAAGAAAGGTGAAAAGAGTGCGTGTGGTAATTATCGAGGCATTATTTTAGTTTTTGTAGGAAGCAAATTACTTGCTATGATGATACTTTTTAGACTTAGAGATACTGTAGATAAAGTTTTAGAGAAGAACAGTGCGATTTTGGGAAGGGGAGAGTATGCTTCAACCAAATTCCCAAATAATTGCGAAGTGCCTGAGTCATTGAACCCCTAAGTCTTCAGTTTAATAGATCATTTGACTCAGCTGATAGAAGAGCTTTAGAGAAGGTCCCATCCTTGTATGTTATAAGAGATAAATATATTAAAGTGATTATTGCAATATACCAGAATAACAATGCTGCGGTTAAGGTAGGAAATGAAGTTAGTAGCTGGTTTTGTATTATATCAGGAGTTCAGCAGGGTTACGTTGTATCTCAATTTATATGGATTATTTTGATGGATGCTGTCCTAAGACGCACAACAAAGTCAATAGGAGGTCATGGGACCAACTGGGGAAGTAGAACTTTCCTAGGCTTCGATTATGCTGATGATTTGAGCACGTAAATGAAAATGTTAGCAAAATGAATGAAATTTTTGAGGTTTTGCGAGTTCAGGGTGCAAAAAAAGGTTTGAAAATTAAAGTTAAGAAGACTAAGTCGCTAAGACTGGGAATAAGTGATGTTGGGTAATGAGAAGATCGATCAAGTGGACAGCTTCACTTACTTAAGTAGTATTATTAGTGAAGACGGTCGGTGCAGTGAAGATATTAGAAGCAGAATAGCCAAGCCCAGGTGTTTTTCGCAGTTGAAAAAGTTTAAAGAATGAAAAAGTTAAGTCTGCGAACCAAATTTTAAAATATCGGAAGCTACAGTAATGACCGAATAAATTGACTATGGGTCGTTTTGGGTACCCGACTGACTGACCGTATCTCAAAGAGTAATCAGTACGAAAAATGTAGTTCAATCACACTTTCTACGGCTATAATGAGAGAAAGGTTGAGATGCCTAGGACATAGTCTGCAGATGACAGAGAGATACACAGAGAAGGATGAAAGATTGTCATAGATCGTTCTTGTCGGCCAACTGTCAAGATGATGTAAGCAAAGATAGGCAGAAGAGAGCAATTTTTTAGTATGCGTTAGATAATGTAATTCCAGTTTTCGTTTGAATATCTCGTGGATATAACAACTAGCAAAAAGCTTTATAACACCTCTTCCTAGTTCAAGTCCCACAATGCATTACTTGTCAAATTTTACATTTGTAATTCATTATTACTTATCATGAACTGTACAGGGTACTCACAGAAAGCTGTCTGCATTAAGGCGAATCACTCGTTAGATTTTACATAACACAAAAAACACAGATATGCATTTACTTGTCAGTTTCTTTGTGACAATCCTCTCAGATGCAATAACAGTTCTGACTACATAAAAAAAGCCTCGTTATTTTATATTACGTGGTGAAAAATTGGTCAAGAATATCTACGTCCTTCTAATTTACATCATTCTTCATAATTATAAGTCAATTCCAAGTCCTTTTTTTTATTTAAGTTGACGAATGTTCTAACAAGTAAGGACAAGACGACACATGGCACGATCGGTAGGATCCGTGTTTTGTTGGTCGCATAGCCTAAAAGACTTCGCAGAAAAATTCGAGGCAATTTCAAAATAAAGGTAAATTTAGATATTTAGTCATATATAGGCCTACCTATCTAACACAGATGCCCCACGAGTGGCGGGGGAGTGGGTAAGAGTGTTGAAGGCCATTTGATTCAACCTAATGTTCAAGTCTATTTGAAAAACAGGTAAAGTAATAGTATTTCCTTAAAGTATTTAAATAGTATTTCCCTATTTCCTTAAAGGAAATCGCATTATATACATTATAAACAGAAAAGATAGTCCATAGGCTAAACGAGCGATCGATAAAACTGTCACCATACCAGCTCATATCACGGTGGACCCAGTAGCCACAACGAACGAACCTTGGTCCATAATAACCAAAGCTTGAAACGCGCTTTGAAAAAACAAACTAACAAATCAGGAATATCTTTTTGATATCTTGGTATTGAATAAACAATAGCAGAGTTTGTTCTTCGCTTGCAGCAGAACAAAAAAAGGGTAAGGGCTCAGTTCGTTTGGGGGAAGAGGAAGAAAAACAACAAACAGCAACGTCTTGCAAATACTTTCTTGTATTTAAATCAGATCAAATTTGGAAACCTTAACTGGGAAAAAGTTTGAACAATGGAAGCTCCAATGCATGTAAAAACAAGTGGATGCTGCTTTCTATCTTTATTCTAGCAGGTTGGAGGTCGCAACAGAAGGGTTGGGGCAGCACCACTAATCCTTTGAGATTCGGCAACATTTTGACCAAAATTCCAAAATTATAGTGAACCCGAGAAAAAAACGAAGTAGTTACAGCAGAATCTTAGACGGGCCAAGATGTCAATCCAATTTTGACACCAATTCAAAGATCCGGTAAAGAAGGCCCAAATTCAGCAGTACAATCAAAAAAATTTTCGAAGGAAGTCTCGTGGGGAAGAGGATATGTCTAGGTATTAAATATAGTTAAATCAAAATCTACAATCGGTCCACAAATTAGGAAAAAGTTGAGGATTTGGTTTTCACAAGATTTTAATCTTATTTCCATCTTCTTTCCGAAATCCAAGTCAATTTTCTTGAACGGATATGGTAAAAAGCGAAATTCGTTAACTTTGTATTTCCGTAGTTTCGCCAAAACGGCCCAATTTAAACTGAGAAAATTAAATCTGTTTCTGACCTAAAATCAGTTATTTACTTACCAAATTTACAAATTTACGCAATATTAAAAACAAATAAAATTATTTGAGGCTTTTCAGTAATATATTAGATACATGCAGTTCAAACCTTTTGTTAATACATGACAATGTGAGGTTGTTTTATGAAGGTAGACAAATTTTGAGGACAGGGCCACTCTATAATTCTCTAAATTCCAAATATTTTGCCGATTCGTGGCATACTGAGTCACTTGAAAGACAGAAACTGATAATCCTTAATCCCAAGATTAAAAAAAAAAAAATACATTGAAATGCACTGAAAACTAGAGCACATGGATGGAATGACAAATTACCGCTCATGACATGGAATCTTAAAAGTGAATAATCTTAAAAGATCTACAAAAGCAAAATAGAATCTGTGAAGGGTAAACTTTTTATTGCTGTGAGGATTTTCAAATAAATTATCAAACTATGCTGCAAGTAATTCAAGTGCAAGAAATCGAAGAAATTATGAAAAGAAAACTATGGTGCAAGAAATCTCCTACAAGTGAGAGAATAAGCTCTTCAGGAAAATCCTTTGAAGTTTTAAATAATTTCTGAGGTCACACTGGCAAATTATCCTTTTTTCTCTCTTCTTTACGGTTTTTCATCGTTTTGTCTTGTAGAACTTTTGGCCAAAGCCCCCCATCCCTTAAAAACGCCATATTCTGTCTGTAGGCTCTTCTTCCTGTTTTCCATTTATAAGATCAATTTCAATAGACTTCAAAAATTACCTACCACGTTAGCTTACTTAGCACACCGAAATCAGTAAATCACTGAAAAACATAAGGCTAAATATAGACAGACCAGACGGCACCGATGGTACTGACGCGGCATGGAACTTTTTTGTCTATGCTGCCGCGGTTTTATTCGTGAAACGCCACCGAGAAATCGGCACGGCGTTGAGGTTTAAAATTGAGAGCCTTGCATCTTAGTATTTTGTTTAATGTAGGCAATTAGAGATCTTTTCTGGTCCTATGGAGATATCCTATTTTTGTTTTGTTTCTTCTTTTTTTGGGGGGGGGGAGGAGGATAGCCATAGGAATGTGTCGTGAAATTCAGACAGTAAGCATTTTGGTCCAAAGTCCATGGTAAGTTTGGATCCCATGCTGTAACACCCTACTTTGGAAATTTGTTTCACATTTATTTTCATTATTATAATAGAACAAAATGAATTATCGAAAAAATGAAATTCCTCACTAGTAAATGTATTAAAAGCCGCAATTAATTTTATAAAATTACGAATGCACGATTTTACGTAATTAGAATATTAAATATCTAAACTCTGACACAAGGCTGTTGCAAAAATGCACTATAGAAACCGTGATCTAAAAAGCCCTATTTTAGAAAAAAGAAAGATTTTTTTCCCTAAACCATAATTATAGGGTAAAGAATAATGATAAACTAGCCAACAAAAGAAAATAAATATCCAAATACTTCTGTAAAAGTGGCCAGATGGTTTGGTCACCCATGGTAAAGGTCCTCCCTCAAAGACAACAGTGCGAGAAGCACCGAGACTAAGCACTGTTACTCCACTGACTGGATCCAAAGGCTTAAGTTTTCGATATGTAGCTATGGTAACGATATCCTTTAAGATGGCTCCACCAGGAGAATACGACACAGTTAATTTTGAGAACCCAACGCCAGTGCTTGACAACATTGCTTGTGCACAAGTGTATCGAAGTGACAAGTGAGTAATATCTGCAAGAGAAGTGTTGGGGTTGAGTAGTAAGTATTATTAAGCATTAATATTTTGTTAGAACAGCGCCAAAAATAGTGACATGTTTAATAAAAGGCGTCCAACTTGTAGCCAAAATTTAATAAGAAGCAAAGAATAAAAAAGCTGGCTAAGTCTAATAAAATGTCACGAATGTCAAAATGTTAAAATGGTCAAGTGGTTTTAGTTTCTTTTGTTTTGTATCTCTTGAAGTGTAATTCCGTTTCGATTGAAATGCAAGGTAATTGAATTTTTTTCTTCTTCCTTTCTTTTCTTTTTTCTTTTCCTTATCTTTTCTTTTTTATTTTCTTCTTCTTTTTCGTATCGTTTTTATTTGTATGTGTATTGGGGTTGTAAGCCCAAACAAGCTGTGCTTCGGGCCATTTGCTTGTTTTGTTTTGTTATTTATATTAATAAAACCATCTTTCTCTCTCTCTCTAAAAAAAAAGGTTAAGTCTAGCATGTCTGATGATTTCTCTCCGATCGAAATATGCTTCATAATTCAAATTAATTTATAGTTTTATATTTTATAACCATTTTTTATATTAGAATTTAGAATTGAACAGGATGCTTAAACTTCCGTACCCTGACATCTCCTGAAAGTCTAATTTGGTTTCAGGAAGCAAATATTCCTCTAAACTTCAACAATTAATTCAACAGAATTTAGTCAAATCAAACAGAAAAGCTCGAAAAGTGACGTTTTTAACGCTTTAACACCTAACAACATTACATAATTATACAGTACTTATAAGTTTATTAATATAGAATTATAATTATTATAAGTATTACACATAATATATTTGACAACTACAAATAACTACGAAGTTCATACAGTTTTGTAAATTCATATACTTTTTATATATAATTACATATGATTATTTATACACAGACACACATATTCTTTTTTGAAACTCGATTTCCGGACTATAAATAATTATAGTTATAGGGTGTATAGAACATAAGAAGTGCGCAACTATGACTTTATGACAATCAGTAGATCCCGTTTCTTCGTCCCGGAAGAAAACCAAAAAAAGAGGATAAAGAAAATAACTAGTTTTTTTGGATTTATTAATTAATTTTACGATTTTGATAGGTTACGCTAAGTGGTTCAATTTGCTTGTTTTTCTTCTTAGAATCAAAATTGAAGTTTATCTCTTCAGTTTTCTCAAATCTTCGCCTAATCGCTATGGCCAGGGTAAAATATTGGCCTTTGAGCCAGGATATTAATTAGGAAGGGGTGAAGAGGGCTAAGGATCTGCTGAAGCTATGAATTTCAAAGCCTATGTGCAGAAACCATATAATAGGTATTTATATACAACATATTCGATAAAATATGTATACAATATGAAACCATATTATGTATCTTTAAGTCTGAGGATTATAAGTTTCAGTATGTTAAAGGGTGTATTAGCTTTATTAAGGAATGTTTTCTATTATGAGTAAAATAGTTTTTTTCGTTTTGCTTAGTGTTTTTGCTGAGTGAGAATATTAAAGTGGTTCTCGTGTAGTTCGTGTCTTGTTTTTTCCTTATACTCCTCGTGCATGCATTTTTGAACATAGAGGCTACAAATAAATTATTATTACTATTATTATCAACGGGAAATAAGGCCAACTGATTTTTGGGGACTTGTTTCCTTCTTTTTCTTATGCCAAACGATTTAGCAAACAATCCTAACCTAGTTAAATTCAAATTTTAATGATAATCAAAAGGCCTTTCGGTTTCAGATAAATAAAAACAAGCACCAAGCTTACTAATGAGTAAAAACGAAACTATAAAATAAAAAAAAAGAAGAAAAATAGAAATTAAATAGAAATTAAATAGAAAATTAAATAGAAATTAAATAGAAATTAATAACTTGAATATTAAACAATATTACGTCTTTCGGACTAACAGGAACAATTTCCAGACATAAGTAAAGCAGTATACTTTAGCTTCAATCCCTTGCTCCTCCATAAGAAGTTTCTGAATTATGACCATTGGTAAAGAAAAAATTAAACAACGTATCTGCAAATTTGACTGTATTTTTTCAGTTCTTTATTGTTAACAGGGAACACCCACTCTTCTTTTTTAGCTACTTCGGATCTGCCACTTCTTTTTGGAAATAAATTATAGCATCCTTAGAAAAAAAATTAAAAAAAGACTTATTTTACAATCCTTTGTTAGAATATTGATCATTATTAATGATTTCAAAAAGAACCAAAGCACACGAAGCAGAATATAGCCAAACCCTTCTAAACTCAAGCAAAACACTCCTAAGAACAATTACAAGTTTTTGTAAAACACTCTAAAAACGAAAAGTCGTAAAGAAATACAAAAATAAAACTAAAATCCCCCCTCCCCAGAAAACGATATACTTCTGATTACAAACAAAACAATCCCAAGAACACTTTCGAAACCACACATAGCACCAAAATATAGTTAAAGAAATATAAAAGCGAAAATTACTTGCCTGTGTTATATACAAAAGGTTTTCCATCTAACTGTAAAACACTCAAAACGTGAAATACTTCTGAAAACAAACAAACTCCAAAGACCCCCCCCCCTCACAGCATTTCGAAAACACTCATAATAACAAATAATCCTTAAAAAATAAGAATGAATAAAAATTACTCGCCTCCGTTATATACAAAAGCTTTTCTATCAGAAAAATCGACCTCGAATGGTATTTTTGAACAGTCTGAAAAAACTTGTGTATTATTCTCAGTATTAAAGCTGATATCCTCGAAGAGATGGGCATACAAACCAATTGGGACGATGATAGGTGACTTCTCCTCAAACTCAAAAACGTTCAACTGAATTTTCAGATCAACAGCAGGAAGAACAAAAATCTAAAAAGTACAAATAAATAATTTAAAAAAGAAAATGCCATAATGTTTTGGCGGAAGAAAAGGAAAATAAGTATATTACGCGTAAAAGAATTGCTGTTTTGCATATGCAAAATTGCTAACCTTTATCAAGTTATTGTGACATTGTGACCGACCAAGTTATTTTTTTTTTTAATGAAACTGAAAAAAATCACGCGTCCAAAATCACCTCACTTTATCAATCGAAACAAATGTTTCGTTTTTTTGAAGTTTGGATTGTGGGAAGTAGTTGTTAATTTTTTTGTTTTGTTTTTTTAATGCAACTGAAAATACTTACACATGCAAAACCAGGTAATTTTTCTCACATAAGACAAACAGTTGGACTTTTCAAAGTTTACATCGCGGCCAAGTAGTTTTCTCATTAGTTTTTAGCTTTTTGTAATACAAATGAAAGAAATATATATGCAAAACCACTTCCCTTTTATCAGTCAAGACAAACGGTTCACTTTTTAATCTTTCAATAGTGGTGAAGAACTTTTTATCTTTATTTTTTAGTTTATTATAAAAACAAGAGCTAAGAGCTCATATGGCACTTGTGACGAGGCAAGAAGAGCTAAGAGCCAAGAGAGCATATGGTATGAGCTATAACAAAATTATAAGAATCAATAGACTGATTTAAAAGGAAAATCAGAGGCTTAATGCCGGTCGGGATTTAAAATAAGAGCTCCGAGTCACGATGTCCTTCTAAATATCAAAATTCATTAAGATCCGATCACCCACTCGTAAGTTATAAATACCTCATTTTTTTCTAATTTGTTCTCTCCCTTTATCCCCCCAGATGGTCGAATCTAGGAAAACAACTTTATCAAGTCAATTTGTGCAGCTCCCTGACACGCCTACCAATTTCCATCGTCCTAGCACGTCCAGAAGCACCAAACTCGCCAAATCACTGAACCCCTCCCCCCAACTCCCCCAAAGAGAGCGAATCCAGTACGGTTACGTCAATCACGTATCAAGGACATTTGCTTATTCTATCCACCAAGCTTCATCCCGATTCCTCCACTCTAAGTGTTTTCCAAGGTTTCCCCCTCCAACTCCCCCCGATGTCAAAAGATCTGGTCAGGATTTGAAATAAGAGCTCTGAGACATGAATTCCTTCTAAATATCAAATTTCATTAAGATCCGATCACCTATTCGCAAGATAAAAATACCCCAATTTTCACGTTTTCCAAGAATTCCGGTTTTCCCCTCCAACTCTACCCAGTGTCACAAGATCTGGTCGGAATTTAAAATTAGAGCTTTAAAGTACAAGATCCTTCTAAATATAAAATTTCATTGAGATCTGGTCAGTCTTTCGTAAGTTACAAATACCTCAATTTTCAAAATTACCCCCCCCCCCCCAACTCCACCAAAGAGAGCAGATCTGGTCCGGTTATGTCAGTCACGTATCTTAGACAGGTTTTTATTCTTCCCATCTAGTTTCATCCTGATCTCACCGCTTTAAGTATTTTCTAAGATTTCCGGTCCCCCCCAACTGCTCCCCTCCCAATTACGCTGGATCCAGTTGAGATTTAAAATAAGAGAACTGAGTTACGAGGTCCTTCTAAATATGAAGTTTCATGAAGACCCGATCACTCCTTTGTAAGTTAAAAATAGGCCTACGTCATTTTTCTAATTTTTCAGAATTAACACCCCCCCCCCCCAATAGAGCGGATCTGTTCCAATTATGTAAATCATGTATCTAAGACTTGTGTTTATTTTTCCCACCAAGTTTCATCCCGATCCCTCCAATCTAAGCGTTTTCCATGATTTTAGGTTCCCCTCCCCCAAACTCCCCCAATGTCACCAGATCCGGTCGGGATTTAAAATAAGAGCTTTGAGACACTATATCCTTCTAAATATCAAATTTCCTTGAGATCCGATCACCCGTTCGTAAATTAAAAATACCTCATTTTTTCTAATTTTTCAGAATTGTATCAAAACCGTAAGTTAAAAGTAGCAAAACCGGGATCGACAGACCGACAGAATTTGCGATTGCTATATGTCAGTTGGTTATAAGTGCCATAAAACTAAATTAGTCAAACGGTTTTTTTTAATACAACTGATTAAATTTACACATACAAAAGCAGCTCACTTTTATCAATCAAGACAAACGATTCGATTTTTTAATATATAAGAGAATTTTTTACATTTAAATAATATGTGCAGGCTCTCGGAAGATTCTAACAAACTAGTTTTTTTTTGTAATACAACTGAAGGAATTTGCACAAATTTTTGGAGAAAAGTGTCAGATAAAATTAAATCTATTCCAAAAAAGAGTCCTGCAAATAATCTTCAAATAAGGTAAAGTCCCATGTCCTCTCCCTCTAAAAAAAATCTAAGTTATCAATCAAGACAAACAGTTGGACTCTTCAAAATTAACACTGCGGCCAAGTAGTTTTTTTATTAGGTTTTAGCTTTTTGTAATGCAAATGAAAGAAATATATATGCAAAACCAGCTCACTTTTATCAATCAAGACAAACAACTCATTTTTTAATGTTTACATAGTGGCCAAGTACTTTTTATCTTTATTTTTTAGTTTATTATAAAAAAACTAAATTAGTCAAACGGTTAGATTTTATTTTTAATTTATATCGTGGCCAAGTAGTTTTTCTTAGTATTTTTGCAAAACAACTGAATAATATTTGTAACATTTTACAAATATTAGTATTTTTTTAACACAACTGAATAAATCTACATATTTAATACCAGCTCTCTTTCATCAATCAACACACATGGTTCGATTTTTCTAAGTTTACATAATGGCCATGTCCAAGCAGTTTTTTTTTGTTATTTTTTTAATACAACTGATTAAATTTACACATGCGAAAGCAGCTTAGTTTTATCAATCAAGACAAACGATTCGATTTTTTAATATTTAAATAGTGGCCAAGTGGTTTTTTTTTGTAATACAACTGAAGGAATTTGCACAAATTTTGAAGAAAAGTGTCAGATAAAATTAAATCTATTCCAAAAAAGATTCCTGCAAATAATCTTCAAATAAGATAAAGTCCCATGCCCTCTCCCTCTAAAAAAAAAAACTGAGTTATCAATCAAGACAAACAGTTGGACTCTTCAAAGTTAACATTGCGGCCAAGTAGTTTTTTTTACTAATTTTTAACTTTTTGCAACGCAACTGAAAAAAAAATATACACGCAAACCAACTCACTTTTATCAATCAAGACAACCGATTCACTTTTTAATGTTTACATAGTGACCAAGTACTTTTTATCTTTATTTTTTAGTTTATTATAAAAAAAACTAAATTAGGCAAACGGTTAGATTTTATTTTTAATTTATATCCTGGCCAAGTAGTTTTTCTTATTATTTTTGAAACACAACTGAATAAATTTACATATGCAATACCAGCTCCCTTTTATAAATCAACACATACGGTTCAATTTTTCTAAGTTTACATAATGGCCATGTCCAAATAGTTTTTTCTTTTGTTTTTTTTTAGTTATTTTTTTAGTACAACTGATTAAATTTACACATGCAAAACCAGCTCACTTTTATCAATCAAGACAAACGATTAAATTTTTAATATTTTAATAGTGGCCAAATAGTTGTTTTTTTTTAATACAACTGAAGGAATTTACACAAAATTAGCTCCCTTTTATCAATCAAGACAAACAGCTGGAATTTTCAAAGTTTACATTGCAGCCAAATAGTTTTTTTTATTAGTTTTTAGCTTTTTGCAATGCAACTAAAAAAAAAAATATACATGCAAAACCAGCTCACTTCCATCAATCAAGACAAACGATTCACATTTTAATGTTTAGATAGTGGAAAATAGCCTTTTATCTTTATTTTTTAGTTTGTTAAAAAAAAAACTAAATTAATCAAACGGTTAGATTTTATTTTTAATTTACATTGTGGCCAAGTAGTTTTTCTTAGTATTTTTGTAACACAACTGAATAAATTTACATATGCAATACCAGCTTGGTTTTATCAATCAAGACAAACAATTCACTTTTTAATGTTTACATAGTGGCAAAGTACTTTTTATCTTTACTTTTTAGTATATTAAAAAAAAAACTAAATTAGTCAGACGGTTAGATTTTATTTTTAATTTACATGGTGGCCAAGTACTTTTTTTGTATTTTTGCAAAACAACTGAATAAATTTACATATGCAATACCAGCTCTCTGTCAATCAACACAAACGGTTCGATTTTTTAAAGTTTACGTAATGGCCACGTCCAAGTAGTTTTTTTTTTTGTTTAGTTTTTAGTTCCTTTTTTAATACAACTGATTAAATTGACACACGTAAAACCAACTCACTTTTATCAATCAAGACAAAGGATTCAATTTTTTTTATGTACTTTTATGTTTAGTTTAAGGTTTTTTCAATGCAACTGAAAAAATTACACATGCAAAATCACTTCACCTTTATCAATCAAAATAAATAGTTCGATTTTCTAAAGTTTCCTTCGGGCCAAAGTAGTTTTTTTGCTCAGTTTTTAGTTTTTTTGTAATACAACTGAATAAATTTGAACATGCAAAACTGGCTCTCTTTTATTAATGAAGACAGATGGTTTGACTTTTTAAGAGTTTAAATCGTGGCCAAGTAGTTTCATTTAGCAGTTTCATTTTTGTACTATAACTGAATTAATTTACACATGCAAAACCAGCTCACTTTTATCAATTAAGACAAACGATTCGATATTTTCATGTTTACATAGTGGCCAAATACTTTTTATCTTTAGCTTTTAGTTTATTTTTGTAATACAATTCAATAAATTTACATACGCAAAACCAGCTCACTTTTATCCATTAAAACAAATAATTGAATATTGTAAAGTTTCCATCGGGCTAAAGTAGTTTTTTGTTAGGTTTTTAGTTGTTTTTTTTTTGTAATACAACTGAATAAATTTAAACATGCAAAACCCGCTCTCTTTTATCAATCAAGACAGATTTAGAGTTTTTAGAATTTACTTTTTTAGAGTTTACATCGTGGCCAAGTAGTATTATTTAGATTTGTAACGTATTTTCAGTATTTTTTGTAATGCAACTGAAAAAATTTACACATGCAAAACTAGCTCACTTTTATCAATCAAGAACAAAGGATTTGGTTTTTAAAGATTACATCGTTGCCAATTAGTTTTTTATTACTTAGTTAAAGAAAAAGTTAAAATATAAAACAACTGAATAAAACCCAGATTTCTATAGTACCATGGCAGTGGGTCAAATTAATTAAAATTCATTCCCCTTGTTTTTCAATCAAATACCGAATAAAATGAGAAAAGCCGTCTGAATCACATTGTGACTGGAAAAGATTCAACATTTCCAAGATTTTTCTATGGAGAAATTACTAGAAATAGTCATATTCGAATTCCATTAAAACAGAAATAAATAACAATTCTTACAAGAAAAACGATCATCCCAGCATTTATACAAATAAAACAAAAAGAGATTTAACGTAACAATCGTTAAATCTCTTCGTTAAATCATAACACCAACGATTGACGTCGACCACAAAAAAAGGATCCAATTATCAGCTTTGTCCATAGAGAAATTTCTTACCATTTTCATGTTTCATTACCATTTCTTACATCATTCTATTGTTTTCAAGTTACAGTTGTCATATTTTCACTGTTTTCTTTGATTATTACGATAGCCTATTGCACTTTTTATAGAAAATTAGTCAAACACCTATTTACAGGTTTTATAAAATTACAAACTAAGCACGTGACTCAACCTTAATCCCTTACTGCATCTAAATTTACATTTTATACACCCTTCCCACCAATTTCATTAATTCCACCAGTTTATGCTTCAACAGCCAAACACAGATTTTTGATTCAAGAAGGGGCTTAACTAATTAAAACAATCTTCGTCTTAGCTATCACACAAACTAACGAAAATTGTATTAATTTCTATTTACATTTACCCTCCTTCCCTTTTTTTTGGGGGGGGGGGCAATCAGACACTCCATCCCACTCAGCCTTGACCGTTCTCATTTACTAATCAACCGATTTGAGACTTTTACAAGTTGAGAAAGAAAATAAAATTCCACTTTAAATTGTTTCAAGCTTTTTTTGTAGTTATATATATATATATATCAATACACAATTTTATATTTTATTATATTATGCGTAGATTTTTTGTATTTACCTGTGCAATTCCCTTGAGCTTCTGATTTTTCATCATAGCTGCAGTAACATTCGTCATACCAATCCTTCCACGCGTTGATGCCACAGCAGTGTGACTAATCGTAGCAACTGAGGTGTTCGAAGACGCCCAAATATGACTATCCCCACCCCCGGTTGCTTTAAATTTTACTTCATATGCAGGATTTGTTACTGGATCCCATGGGTAGATCCGAAACTGGGGTTGAATCACAATGCTTTGATAAATTTCGATATCTGCAGTAGCTTTGACGGGAGGCTGAACCTCTAGTTGAGTACCATCTGGTAATGTCAAGTACTTTAAACTTGCCTAAAACAAAATTTTAATGAAACACAGTAGCACAGTAGCAGCTCAAGCTTAGTGCTCGAGTAGACAAGCAAATTAGAACAAGCGGGGCTGGAGCAGAGTGCCATCTGGCAGAGCCAAATACTTCAAACTTGCCTAACAATGCATTCTTTTCCTTTGCTTTGTTTTTTTCTCTTTTTTTTCGTGGTGCTTCCTGAATAATTGTTTCAGATAAACAGAAAAGAATATTAGAGACTGGACCTCTTTTTGAGCCCCAACTGACAATTCCAAATACTTCAAAACAGACTATAGGCTATTAGGATTGAAAACCAATCACGTTTATATTGATTCGTGTAAGTTAATTAACTTAACTAATTAAATTAACTTAAGTTACGTTAAGCCTTTAAATAAAACCCGTGTCGAAACGGACTGCAAAAGTAAACAAATGATGAGGTCATACTTCTATCTTTTTTTACATCATGATTTTTTCGTGGAATATATAACCAAACTGAACGCATATTTGGCACTTAAGCAGCTTGTATAGGTCTACAGCGAACAATGACTTTGCTGGAACTTCTCCCTGCTCACCACAGCTAATTACTAGGTTTCAGTCAGTGTTATCTATTGGAGCATATTTGCACTATTTAGGCACTTTTTTTAGGTGATTGCGCATTGAATTCTCCAAATCAGCAAACTTTCACAGAAAATTTCTGAGTTGTAAATGACAATCGCAAATTCTTCAAACAAGGCTAGCTTTGAGTCATAAATTATATTAAGTATATTATGAATTATATTATACTGAGAATTATTAATATATTAAGAAATATAACATATTCTAAATTATTTTTCCTTAAAGAAATGATGTCTTCGGCACTTTTCACTTTCAAAGACGCGCTGTCTTATAGAAGGCATCTGGTTGTTCCAGCTTCAGTTCTTCTTACTTATTACTATTTAATAGGGATGTTTTATAGCTGCACCAACGCCATCACTTCAAATATTAGTGGCTATAAGTGTGCACTAGAAAATGCGATAATTTGTAAGAATATGAAGAAACTGTAAGTGAAGAACTTAAAACCATTATCAGAATTTTACCAAATAAGTCTGGTACACGCTAGAATCTATCGAAAAACCTAAGACCTGCCAATTTCTAGCCTTTCACAGTTCTATATCAATAGATTACTTCGTGTCCTTAGAGAAAGCGAGAGTCTCACTTTCTCTCTCTCCTTCACTTAATTCTCCTGTGTGGCAGGCTCAGTAGGTTTTCCGCTGCAATAAACTGTTACTAGCGGCTGTAGTGTCGTATTGTGGCTTATTGTTTTCTTATCGTCAGCTATTGACAAACTATCGTCAGCTATATGCTATTTTTAGAGGGCTTCAATGAGAACATCTACTTTATTACAAATTAGACTGAAATATTTTAAGAAATTCTGCTTAATTCTACAGTAACCATATTCTATTTAAAATTATTATAAGAAAATACAAACAACCAAGAAAAAACGAAATGATTCAGGTATATTTAAGGAATCTTTGGACTGTTTGAAAAGAAGGGAAAAAGAAGTAACAGGCCCCCCAAAGTCTCGGGGAGCATATGGTTGGTAAGTTGAAAAAGTTGGCAAAGTACACATGAGCTTACGAAAAGCCATACTTCTAACTCAAGAGGAGGAAGAAGGGTAGGAAGTTTAATGATAAGTGGATGCTGGTTGAATAAAAACTTGGATGGTGAGTGACTCAAGTGTGCTTAGAAAAATTAATAAGTTAAAAAAAAAAATAATTAAATGATTTTTTACAGACGTTTTTGAAATTTTGAGGAGTTGAAAAGGGTTGGGTAAAAATTGACACATAAAAATTAAAATTAAAACTTTGTCTAATTGTTACGCATATTGCTGTGAAAGATGACGTAAAGCTAAAGATTTTCCCTTGGCTGAATTAAATAAATAATAAATAAATAAATAACTTTATTCCTCACGCCTCTCAATATAAAATTTCTCTACAACTGACACCTTTTTTTAAAAGAAAAATGTTATGGCAGGGCGAAGAGCGGATCGACTGCGGCACGATTTCCATTTAAAGTCGTCCTACGTTAAAAGTCTCGAGATATGGTATGTTTATGTTTAGGCTGTTGGAGAATTACTGCGCAAATCTGGAGGAAAGGAATATGAACATAAGAAATTTGGAGCAACGGAAAATACATCTTTCTAGCATTTGTAAATATGGCGCTACAATGGAAGGGATGCCCTATGACGGAAGACCGTCAAGTCCAACGGCTAGGCAGACAAAGTATTAGGAAAATTAGTTGTAGAATGCCCAAGAAAGAAATCTGTTTGCTTTTTTTTACTGTGTAAGGTTTTAAATCCGTTTGTAAGTTTTGAAGGTACACAAAATTCTTAGTTTTGGAAAGAAATTAGTGATATTGAGATGAGATTAGCTTGAATTAAAAAAAAGATGATAGCATTGAACCAATTTCAGAAGAATCCACATAGATTTCTCCCTGTATAGCCAATTTAGGTAATTGGCAATTAAAGAAAATGCATGGGCTGGGTGAACAGAACTTTCTGAGACAGAGCTCCAGTGAAAACTAGGCCCTGAGGAGTTCTTTTCAAAATTTCATCCCAACACCTTTGAACTTTCATTCCAAAATACTTCAAATAACAATGTATAATACATTAATACTCAAAAAGCAAAGACAAAAAAATTAACCTTTATTTTTCCAATTCCTGGGCTAGTTGTATATATAACATTCCATGTACCATTTTGACTAGCGTTTCTTACATCGACAAAACGAGAAGCGATCTGGGTTCGAACAGCAAGCTCCTAGAAAATCAAGGGAACTTATTCAAAACAAGTTGATGTAATTTTGCCTCCCTGAACCCTATGACTTTATTATTTTTGCAAGCTCGCCTGACAGTTCAAAAAATTGCATAAGATACTCCTGGTGGAGATGAGAAGGTGATTTAACTCATGCCTTTGTCCTCACATCCTTTTATCCAAGAAAGACAGTTTACTTATAAATACGACACAAGTCAACAGATGTTTCTTGCATTACATAATTGATAAGTAGCAATATCCCATAAGCGGTCCTGTGAGGCAACACAACGGGCAGCTCAAGTTATTATGTCTCCAGAGTACTTTTATAACGAGATTCAGTTTGTTGTTGATTATCACAAGATCATATACTTGTTTTATCTCGCGGCTGGCAACAATGTTTATACTTTCTTTTTAGGGGGGGGGGGGAAGGAGGTTATAATTTTGTGTTTAAGGAAGGAGACAAAACATTTTTTCTCCGGTCCTCACAAAAAGATAATGTGCTAAGTTTTCTTCCCTTTCTATACCTGTCGTCCGACAGGATGTTTAGCTAGTTAATATTTAGCCCACTACAGACAGCATTTGAAGTTTTGTTTTTAAAGAAAAGTTTACTTTGAGACTTCAAAGAAATCAAAATGTCTATTTAAGATTCTAAACCAAACATTTTCATTGATCTTGGCCATTCTTTTATACATTCTGAGAAAATTCTACCAAAAAATACACTTATCATTCAGAAGCCTTCACCCCTCTCCCCGTAACAAAACAATTTTCCGAAACGTCCACAACTATACTTATAGCATTAATTAAAATATTTATACTTTACAGATTCCTTGTAGCAAATTCCCACTTGAAATACTATCTATCCAATGGTAAAAGGCTAATTGTAGGTCATTTCAACACAACCTTAGAAGACTGTGCTGAAAATAAGACTTCTGAAACCGTCTCAAAAGATGACCTCAAATAGCCATTTTTTACACTGCTTTAATTATGCACGTTTGAACTACAAGCTGCCCTTTCTCCAATCATCGTATCACTTTCTTGGCAAATATTTTAAATTTGTTACACATGGAACTCGTAATGTATTGGCGCGGTGGGTTTGATCTCAGCTTAGTAAAACGGGATTTCGAGTTTAAACTCAGTTGCAGCAACATACTGCGGTGCGAGACAAGGACCTTAGCAGTCAAGAAACGTTGTTAATACAAAACATATCCAGATACAAGAAGGATTTTTGACTTGGCCAAGTCAGTAAGCAGAATATTAAGTGAATTGCATGGCCATGTAATAAGTAACTCTACAAATGCTGTATTGAAAATTGTCATACTGATTGAGAGAATCTTTCAGCCTTGAATCAGTCAGCAAGAAATAAGCTCAAATTGAGCACTAGCTTAAATAGAAATCCATAGGCTAGAAAGTTCAAAGGTTGCTGTAACATACGACGGCATTGAATACAAACCGTAATTTTAGTTTGAATAAAATAAAGTCAGTACAAACCTTAAAAGTATTTTCTTTTAAACTCACAGATTTTAAACCAGAAAATTAGAGCAAGTCAAGGCTTGTTTTAAGAGAAGCTGCAAAGTGTTTTCTTCTTTTCTTTCAAATAAATACACCCTTGATATGCCAAACTTTGTGTCAAAAATAATGTATAGAACATTTCTTAGAACGTAAGGTTAGTTAAAAAAATATAATACTAGTGAAATAAAGTAATGAGCTAATCTCTTTTATAAACAACAATTAAATTTAAAACCTAATTATCTCCTTTTTTACATTTTTCTAAACTATGGGCTGAAGAAAAGGATTCACTTCTGTAAAAACGGGACATGAGTTCTTTCTTAACATTTTACGCTATTTTCTTTCGCTTAGCCTATTTTATTTTTTCTTGGCTTTACTTTTGGATGTCAATTTAAATTCACTGGGAATAGCTCCACGCGTTACCAAACGTTAGATGACGTTGAGTTTTTTTGTTTATTTTTTTGTCGACACTAGTACCAGTTTCCACTTAAAACTTACACCCAATCTTTAAAATTACCACTAAAAAACGTTCAGCATTCAACAGCTATTGAAAGGGGAGGGACTTTAACGCATATTTTAAAGGAATATCTGTATAACTACAATGTGCTTTGATGCTAAAATTGAAAAATATGAAAAAAAAAGGAAGTTAATAGATTTGACATCTGATAGGCGCAGATAATAAGAAGAGGGTCCTTACATCAGACGGGTGAATTTTGTTATCATATTGATCAAAGATTTCCACATCAAGAATATGCTCTGAGTGCTCGAGAGTAACCCAATTCTTGTAAGGCAGAAGATTCAATTTCAACTTGGCAGGAAATGCTACTAAAATTGTTGCAGTCGGATGTGGGCCATCTTCTTCCAGATTGGGATCCAGCAATGTCACCTTAAATAAAATTGTATTTTGTTACATGACCAATTATGCCGTTTCGTAAATGAATGCTTGAAGAAGGGATTATTCCCAAGGTAACATTGGCACAAAAGTTACATCCCACAATAAGCAAATACTTGAGCCAAACAATACATTTTTGGGGGGTTTGTCTTTATGAAAAATCACCACCATTAGCTATGCTTACCTATTGGCTTAACTAGTAGGGAGCATGGGAAATCCCCTCTCTCAAAAGACTGCCAAAGATGAGTGTCTACCTTCGTTTTGACAGGAGAAAGTCATGTATCCCCCTCCCCAGGGAAAATACCTTGCAATGCCTATGCGTTCACTAGTTAATATATATACGAACATTTTTTGGGGTGATTTTCTGTGGGGAGGGGGATTCTCCACAGGGAGAGTTTAACATGCCGAAGAAAGTTTCCGCGGGAATTTTACAGAAGAAACATTACACGGAGGAGCAGGGAAGGCCACTATTCCTGGCATGATTGAAAAACGGTCAAAAATTAAATAAATAAAACAAGTTTTTTTCAACTGAAAGGAAGGAGCAACGTTAAAACTTAAAACGAATAGAGATTATTTTGTATATGAGGGGGACTACTCCTTCCTCAGAGCCATTCCTAGGGTTGGTGATACCCAGGAAAAAAATAATTAGTACCCTCCCCCAGCCGTCTCAAGCAAAAGCAAAACAATCCAAATCAAAGTAACTTTTTACTTTGAAGTTTGCTTTTCACTTTTCACTCTACTTTTCACTTTTTACGCTAAAGTTTGACTTTTTGTTCCGATTCTTTAGGAAAAATTACTCAAAAAAGGGACATTGATTAGAACGAGAAGCATTTAAAGAAATTCACTTTAGCGTAAAGATTGGGGGGTTGAGGGAGGGGCAGCTCAAATCATATGCATTATAATTTCTGTTTGTTTTAAGTTTTAATGTTGCTCCTTACTTACAGTTGAAAAAAACTTGTTTATTCATTTAATACTAGGGTAAAACACCTCTTTTAAGGAAGATTACTTTTCTTTAGGATTCCAAAAAATAGCAATGGCTTTTTGGACCATCCCTATTTTACTACAACATAATGCAATGGGAGGGCAGTAAGAAGAACCCCACCTTTACTTTATAGTCTAAATTAAAGTAAAGTTGCAATTTACTGCAACTATTTATTAGTTGCATTAGTTAGTTAATTATTAGATAATCATGCTAGGTTTTGGTGGAGGACAACAGATAGGGGAATGCCCTATAGATAGGTAGACTAGCTCCATAGGAGGCTTAGACCAAGTAGGACCTTGTCCCAGTGGGGCCCATAATAGAAACTGGGAAACCCTCCCCTGGGGGTCATAATTGCAGGTGGAGGAGGAAGAAGGCCCCTCAAATGTACACTCAGCAGGGCCAACTGCCCTGTTCACACGTCAGATGAGTTACAAACCTTCTCCCAGTAATGGGTTAAATTGCATGGTGAAGCAGAACACCATCGTGGGAGGATCCTCTATAGGAGGACAACTGCGGAAGGGCGTAAGATCCAGATTTATGGACAACGGCCTCTGTAAAGGGCTGCCTCGACCCTTTCGGGGTACCTGCAAGACTGGGAAACTTGCGGTCAATTTTTCCCACTTGAGGAGTGGCGCCCCTCGAGGAAATTATAGCCTAGTAAACAACACAGCACTCGTACGGGATTCTGATTATTGGACAATTTTCTGGTCTTGGTTTGTTTTGATGGGCGTTTTCGGGCTGAAAAACCTCTTCCTAGCTAATTTATCTACTATGGGCTGCCTGCCCGTAGTAGCATAATATTTGTAGGCATGAATATATAATGAGTCGGAGGTAATAGGCTTGGGACTGTCTGTGCAGGATTCGACTCTTGTTGATAGAAGAGCATCGCCAAGTGCTGAAAACCATGTTGTGACCAAGATGGGCCCAGGATTGCACAAAACCTCCAACTTACTGGAGGTCCCAGGGACTTCTTGCTGTCCAGTTCTAAGCCGGCTTAAGCGCTTCGGTGAAGACTTGAGAAGATATGTTGGTCCCCATCCTGCACTGGTATACGGGATCACTGCTTTTCTTGAGGCCAAAATAATTTCAAAGATTTAAAGAATATGAAAATTGGAACTTGGAATGTTACGACGTTAAAAAATGACTATCGCATCGACATTTTGATTGACGAATTCAGACAGTTTGAACTGGATTTAATAGGAGTTTCAGAAACTCATATCCCAGGGGTGGGAAGCATGAAATTAGGTGACATAGAATTTGTTTACTCAGGCAGGAAGGATGGGGTACATAGACAGGGAGTAGGGCTCATGATGAATAAGGAAGCTGCTAAGTCTTGTTTAGGCTGGGAAGGTATTAATAATAGAATACTAAATGCTCATTTTATGACTAAAAAGTTTAGGGTATCAGTTATAGTAGTATATGCCCCCATTGAACCAACTGATGGAGATACTAGTGACTCAGATGAATTTTACTTACAGTTACAGGAGCAAATAGACAGGGTACCAGTAGAAATATGGTGTTTTTGCTAGGAGATTTTAATGCCCAGGTTGGTAGAAATAGGGATAGATGGTATCCTAGCCTAGGTAAATTTGGTGTAGGAAAAGAAAACAGTAATGGCTATATGCTTTTGCAATTTTGTAGGTATAACAACCTAGTTATAACCAATACGGTGTTTGGTCACAAAATGGCCCATAAGTTGACATGGTATTCAAGTGATGGTAAGACAGCAAACCTTATTGATTATGTTATTGTAAATAGAAGACTAGCAGGATCAATACAAGATACTAGGGTGTATAGGAGTGCCGTTATTGATGTTAAAAGTAAAGATCACCATCTAGTAGTGTCTAAGGTTAATTTAAAGCTGAAATTTCGGAAGGGTAACTCCCTCCCGGAAAGTTATGATGTTGGCAGACTTCAGGATGAAAATTTGAGAAAAAAATTCCAGGAACAGTTGAGTACTAAGCTTGAGGGTTTAAAATTTGACAACGTGGAAGATGGATGGAATAATTTCAGAAAAACAATTTGTGAAGTTGCTGATGGTGTCCTAGGGAAGAGTGCTAAGACTGCAACTAGGAATATTAGTAAAAAAGCTTTAGGTTTAATAGAGAGTAGAAGGGGTTTGTATAAGAATTATCTGAGTGATAGGTCGTATGAAAACAAAAGGAATGTAAAGAAAGTGGAGAAAGCATTAAAATATGAACTAAGGAGATGTGAAGTGGAGGCGATGGATAAAATTGCTGAGGATCTGGAAGATGCGGCTAGACGGCATAATAGTAAAATATTATACTGGCATGTTAATAAATTGAAAGGGAGTAGCCAATCCGGACTAGTCCCAGTTAAAGATAGAAATGGGGCCACAATTAGTGATAAGGAAAAAGTTAAAAAAGATGGGTGGAACATTTTGAGAATGTGCTAAACGGAGATACAGTTGCAGGAAAAGATATAGATGAAAATGAAAAAGTTTGTGATACCTTGGATGTGAAGGAAGATTTGTTTAGTGAAGAAGAATTAGCGACAGTACTAAAAGGATTAAAAAATAATAAGGCCCCAGGTGTTGATAGTATGATTAATGAGTTTCTTAAATATGGTGGCTCTGAGGTTAGGAATAAGCTACTGAAGATTATGAACATGATTTTTGAAAAAGGGGAAGTACCCAAGGATTTTAGGAAAACCTTAATTAAACCACTGTATAAGAAAGGTGACAAGAGTGAGTGTCGTAATTATCGAGGTATTAGTCTGGTTTCTGTAGGTAGCAAATTACTGAGTAATATGATACTTTTTAGACTGAGACATGCTGTAGACAAAGTTTTAAGGGAAGAACAATGCGGTTTTAGAAAAGGTAGAGGATGTGTCGACCATGTTTTCACTCTTAGGTTAATAATTGAGAAGTCCCTTCGTCGTCAAACACCTTTGGTCCTTAGTTTTATCGATTATGAGCAAGCTTTCGATTCTGTTGATAGAACAGCGTTAACAAAGGTCTTATCGTTATATGGTATATCAGAAAAATACATTAAAGTGATTTGCGCTATGTACGAGAATAATACTGCTGTGGTTAAGGTAGGAAATGAGGTTAGCAACTGGTTTTGTATTAAATCAGGAGTTAAGCAGGGTTGTGTTCTATCCCCCTTTATATGGATCATTTTGATGGACTTCGTCTTAAGGAGCACAGGAAAGGCAATTGGAGACCATGGAATCAAATGGGGAGGAAGAACGCTCCTGGACTTAGATTATGCTGATGATTTAAGCATATTAGATGAAAGTGTGAGCAAAATGAAGGAATTTTTAGAGGTTTTACGAGTTCAGGGTGCTAAAATAGGCTTGAAAATTAATGTTAAGAAGACTAAGTCACTGAACAGGTGACATTAGGTAACGAAAAGATTGATCAGGTTGGGAGCTTCAGTTACCTTGGTAGTATTATTAGTAAAGATGATGGGAGCAGTGAAGATGTTAAAAGTAGAATAGCTAAGGCTCAGGTTTTTTTTCACAGTCAAAAAAGTTTGGAAGAATAGAAATATAAGTCTCCATACCAAGATTAGAATATTGGAAGTGATGACAGTGGTCAAATATGGCTCTGAAGCATGGGCACTCCGAAAAGCAGATGAAAATTTACTAGATGTTTTCCAGAGAAATTGCCTACGGATTGTTCTGGGTACCCGGCTGACTGACCGTATTTCAAACAGTAGGTTGTACGAAAAGTGTGGTTCAATCCCGCTTTCTGGGGCTATAATGAAAGAAAGGTTGAGATGGCTAGGCCACGTTCTACGGATGAAGGATGACAGATTACCGAAGATTGTCCTTTTTGGCGAACCGTCTAGGGCTACACGGAAAGCAGGTCGTCCTTGTCTGGGTTGGGAGGATGTCATAAATAAAGATTTAAAGGAAATGGGAACTTCCTGGGAGGGTGTAAAGAGGAAGGCTTTAAATAGATTAGGTTGGAGGATGAGCGTGCGTGGCTGTGTTGGCCTCAGGCGGCTTGGTGCTGCAGTGAGTTTTTAGTAGTAGTAGTAGTAGTATTGCATCAAGTAAGCATATGAGCATGAGTCTCATAATATGAATGAAAAGTCTAATTGACTCTACAAAGAGAATGAGAGTGAAGATACACTGTATTGTAACAAGTGTGATCCTGACTTTTCACTTCAAGATCAATACATGGTGAATCCTGGTGATCTAGGGCATTTAATGGTTCCTGGCGATGAGCATTTATACATATGGAAGAAGATATCTAAAGAAATCTATCCAAACTGACCAAGTTTATGAAATAGCTATGCTACTGTGGATATTCGAAATTCATGAATGTCGACATTTACCAGTGAATGTCCAAAATAGCTGTTTTCCTCCTTGAATTTAGTCAGCGTAGCCAGTCAACTTTTCCTATTTAATGCAAGGTTTGATGATGACGGGTTAGGTTAGGTTTGATTAGGTTAGGTTTCTAACCCATTTCTGATATATATATATAACCAAATTTGGCATAATATAATCTAATCCAACATAATCTAACCTAACTTTTACCATCATAGCTTGGATAAGACCAAAAAAGCTGACTCGCAAAGCTAACTGAATCCAAGCAGAGAAAAAGTAATTTTGGATATTCACCATGAGGCTACATTCTTCAAAGCAAAAATGAGTGCTTCAAATTTACCAAATTGCAAGAGTTAAACGATGTTCTATTTTGTATTATTATATTTAAATATACTATTTGTTTTTCTTAGACGTAGCTAATAATTTATCTTGAAAGGTATGCACATAATTTTGTCATACATGCAGCAGTGATTTTCATAGGTGACTGGTGGGAAATTGGGAATAATAAGAAAAATAGTAAGCGATCCTTAATGGTCAGTAGCAAAACGAAATTTAGTGTAATGACAATAAAATGAGGCTTAACAGTGATCAAAATACTGAATTAGAAATGTTCTTTAACTATGACTGTAATATATGAAATGATATGGTCTTAATCAAAATCTTGCATAGTTTAAAAAAAAACCTCATCAAAAGTACTAGATACAATTTCAAAAGCACTAGACACAATAGCCACGGAGGTATCATCATATGGAAGATATCAAAATCAGTACGTCTTGCTGATCTATGGGTGCTGCTGGATGATGCTAGGAGACTAAATCTAGACAAAACTACCTTGACGAGATGAAGATTCGAATCATAGTTCACGGGGATCAGACAGTTTTATAGTTTTGTACATTTGAATTAAGGGTATGTATTAGTCAAACCATGAACCTATCACCAAATCGGTTGGAATCTGAGCTTTTGTTTATCTTATGCAGTAGCATAAGAGACAAGGGCAACGCCAAAATGGAGCTTTCGAACAAAAATTCGGTTTGGCTAGCCGATACCTATCTCATAACGCTGCTACATAGAGCTCCTCCCTACTCCCTGCTGATAGAGTGGTATGGATTTATAAGAGATATGGTTAAAAAACAGGAACTACACTTTATGTATAGATGATCAAGATAAAGGGCCTGGTAACTATGGAAACACTATCAGAATATTGTGATGTTTGTTGACCAATCTTTTGTTTCACAAAACTGGAGAGACTTTGCTTATCGTTCTTTTTTTTTTACGCGCTATCCGCTTAAGTTAAAACTATGCAAATTAGCAACATTCCAAGAAAAAATTAATCGCGGATTAAAAGTCTGAGATTCGACTCTCAAAATTAACAAATTGAATCTATACTCCACAATTCGTTATTTTATACTCCAAACAAAGTTTGAAAAGATACGACTTGATTACAATCTGCGGATTCATCACAGACGTTTGCGTCAATTGAGATAAGTCTTTTATAACACTGAAGGTTTGCACACAAACTCTTAAAAAGTCCGCTTCAGGGCTTTTGCCAAAATATCTTCAAAATTACTCATTCCCAAGGATTATTCAGAACGAACATTCTTATTGCTTCCATAGACTTTTACTCTCCACGTCTCCTTTTCCCTTCCAGAGCTAAAGTAGGGGCACTTCGGGAGTTACGTTCCAAGCATCCAATTATCAACTATGTTTCATATTCTTACCTGAGTTTCTCCAGTTGTAAGAGCAGTAACCTTAAACGAAGTTGGGTCTGAGACTGCTACCACACTGCTATTTGACATTCTAAGAAGATACTGCTGTGCTTCAATCATTGGCAATGGATGTAACCGCCCATGTTTAAACTGAATAACTTGAAAAGTTACCGAAGATCCAGGCATAAGGTACACTCTTGGTGGATCTAAAGCGATATTGGCTATCACTGTCATTCTGACCTCACCCGAAGGTACCTCCTATAAGAAAAGAAACAAAATTGGCAAATACGAAGGAATGCACTCAAATAAGATACATGCATCCCAAAGTTTTAGGTTGTTATAAAACTTAATAATAAGTTGGCTTTTATAGTACATCATCTTCGTTTCCTTGAAAACAATTATTGCATGTACAGTTATTTTCATACAAATGATCTATTTTGCTTGTCTTCAATTCCTTTGTGATTTCGTTCAAAAGATCAGATATTATTTTAAGGAGACGGGTTTAAAAGTCTAACTCAAAGCCTTTTGTGAATTATCGTAGTAAGATTTTATTTGATGTCACATTTATAAATATGTCTCATGAAGTTTTGTCACAAGCCACAGAATCATGAAGCTTTAAGGAGAAAATTTCAGCCCCACCAGCAGGACCTTTTCCAAAATTTAACATATTTGCTGATACATTATAATAATTCTTTTTTCTTTATAGATCATAATAACAACTGATAGGATATATTCAACGATACAACAATTTATAACTTATTTCTTAATAATTCTAAACAATTTCTCATTCCCATTAATGCCACTGACATTAAACAATTCGCTGCCATACAAACGTTACTTCCAAACTATTTTCATCCCAAAAGACTTAACACGGGCTCTGAGAGAGCATAATTTAATTCATGCATAAAAAAAGTCAAAATATAAGGCAACTACTAACCTAAATACAAAATAAAGCAAATACTTGATAATATTAAAAGAAAATGTCAAACGGTGTATAATCATCAAATAGCCACTATTTGATTTGCTTTTAAATACTCGTATGTATATGTATATACTCTGGTGAAAGGCTGGAATCCAAATGATTTAGCACAGAACTACTTATTCAGAACGGTTTGTTTTGGTCTCAGTTACCTGGTTGGATCTTTGCAAGAGTCGGCCTTTTTTCTTTCACATGAATCCTCATTCACAAGACTGAGACCAGTGGTGAATAACTTGTCAATGCTAGCTGATTATCTTTAGTAAATTGCTACATTGTTATCTTTAATAAATTGTGGATCACTGCCAGTGATCAAAGCTTAGGCCATAGCTCAATTGGGTTCTTCAATGCTCCATTTCTTTTGGTTCTACTACTACTTTTATTACGAGTTTTTAAGAAGAAAAGAGAGTAAAGAGGCAGCACTAGCGAAAACATGTCTTACAGGGCAAATCATCAGTAATTTCTACCAGAAAATGCGGGCGTTTGGCAACCGATAGAGAAAATATATTGGGTTATGTGTTATTTTACTTGTTTAATTATTCAATAAAATAATATTTTTAGTTATTTTTTATTTATTCATTTATTCTTATTCATTTGGTCAACCGCTTTGGTCATTCTTATTCAATCTCTGGTTAACCGCTATACGCCCTCTTGATTGATATCAAAGGGGCCTTTGATAACATTTCTCATGCATCCGCTCTGCTCACTTTAATCCATGCTGGATTGCCCCTAGCTGTCATACGAGTCCTTCGCTCTTGGTATTCTGGTTTAAAGATCTGTATCTGTCCGAGTTCGTCTTCATCTCAGTCCAAATTAATTCAAGTGGGTAGAGGAATTAGACAAGGAGGAATTATTTCTCCTTATATATTCAATTCTTGTTTAGCTACTGCCCTTAATTCTCTTTCCTGCTCGTTTGTTTCATTATCTCGAAATCTGTCTTACATTGCAAATGCTGATGACATTATCCTTCTAAGCCGGTCCAAGTCTAGTCTTGTTTCTAATTTTAATATTTTAATTAATTGTTTAAAAGGTTTGGGCCTTTCTATCAGTTTTGAAAAATGTCAATTTTTTGTTGTAAATTGTTTAGAGGATAATGTCAGGGCGACTCTCGATTGCGGCAATGGTGTTATTTTTCAGTCGTCGCCAATAGTCACTGATTTGGGATTACCTTATGCTGCTTCGAAAAGAGATTTCAAACCAGTCCTGGTTCAGCATGTTCAGTTGAAACTACGCAAGGCATTTGGTCTTTTAATTCGTTTTCGGGTCTTTACCGTCGGGACGTCCTTGGTCGTATGTATAGCGCTGTTGCTCTGCCTCACGTATTGTTCCCGTCCCTCCTCTTCCGAAATTTCAGACCTTCTGATCTTTCGCCCATTAAAGTTGCTTATTTTAAATTTTGTAAATTTTTACTTGGTTTCCCCCTTTCTTTTAGTAACACTGAGATTGTTTTAAAGCTTAATGTGAAGGATCCTGTAGTCTGTATAAAGAAAAAATATAAAACATTTGAAGATAGGGCGAAAATTAGCCTTTTAGGCCACAACTTATTTCCGTTTTTTAGTAACAGTTCTGGCTCTTCATGATTTATAGCAAGTTTTTTTTTTTTTTTTTTTTTTTTTTTTTTTTTTTTTTTTTTTTTTTTTTTTTTTTTTTTTTTTTTTTTCGATCAATATTTGATACGTTTTGATTGTAAGTGTTATCAGTTGTTTTTTCTTTATATTATATTGTAGCGTACTCCTCATTTTTTGAGGGAAATAAAGAAAATAAAATAAAAAAATAAAATCTACTTTATTCTTTGTTATTTTTTACGTGTTATTTCCTTTATATTTTTTTTTTTTTTAAGTGTTCGATCAATATTTGATACGTTTTGATTGTGTTATCAGTTGTTTTTTCTTTATATTATATTGTAGCGTACTCCTCATTTTATGAGGGAAATAAAGAAAATAAAATAAAAAAATAAAATTTACTTTATTCTTTGTTATTTTTTACGTGTTATTTCCATTATATTTCCAATATGTTGGAATTATTTTTTTATTTTCTCGTTTCAAATACTAAATTATAAAAAAAAAATGTCAAACGGTAACCCCTGAATTATATTATATGTTTGGAGTTTAAAAGAAAAACGAGCACATTTTGGCTGGAAAAGATTTCAGGATACTGGAGAAGTTTCGCCCTTGGACTTGTCCTACCTTTAGAGTGTCAAACGGTTCCAGTTTTACACTCAAATGAGTGTACAGTAGCAAATAACTATATGAAAATACTGTCGTTTAGAAATTGGAAGAGAACAAATACAGGATCATATAGGCATTATAAGTTCAAATATTCGAATCATTCTTGGGTCATTCCATGTCAAGTCAACCAGGTCATGACGCCCACCTCTTTAGATTTTGATGAAACTTGGCACAATTGTTGCATTTGCTATCCTATTGATAAATACCAAATTTTATTTTGATCTGTCTCTTATAGTTTTTTTTTCTACAAATTTTTTAATTTTATTAATATAACGCGATTTTAGGCCTCGGATTTCGCGTCTTGCAATGTAACTTGTAGCTTAAAAAATTAATATCTTGAAAACTATTTGAAATATCACCATGAAACTTTGCATAATATTTAACTAATATATTTAAAATAAAGAAAAATACATTCACTAACCTATCTCATCTCCAAAAAATAATAAAAATATTATAATCAGAACTTTTTTTTATTTGTAAACCGTTTTCGGGATTTTCTAAAATTGGAATATCTCAGGTCTCAGATCTAGTAAAGTGTTCATATTTTTTTTACATACTCCTAGATACATAGGCTAACAGATAAACAAAAAAGATGTATTGCTTTTTCACATGTTTAGTTAATATTCCAAAAAGTAAAATATTATTAAGGAATTATAAATTTGCGGTTTACTTACATTTAATAAATGTGAAATAAATAAAAACTGAAGTCTAAGAATCAATAACTTTTACAGCAATTATTAGTTCTGCTTGTTATACTTTTTCCACTTCATCCAACACTTTTTGAAATAACACATTCTGCCAGTGCTACTTGATTGCGGTGCATCAACTGTACTGTTAATGTGCTCCAAAGGTATTATGCACAAGTCTCCTCTTTGAGGCCAGTAAAAGCTGGCAGCAGGTCCTGGAGGGTGAAGAAAAAGAATTTCAGCATCTTTTTCTTTATGAAACAGTTTTAACGAGTCCAAAGTACCACTTTAAATCGTAGTTTGCAGCCACATAATCGTTTAAAGATGGTTGAATGCAGACCCAATCCGTAGCAGAATCAAAAGAAAACATTAGAGTAGGATTAGGACTATCAGTAGCCCTCCTTATTTCAATTTCATATGTATTTAATGGTTTGAAATAATGGAAACTCCTAGTACCGGGAATAGTCTTGGTGGTTAAAAATCGTGACGCTAACTACAACCTGAAAGCTTCAGCATTTTTTTGTCAATAAAGTGAAAGTTTATTTTTTCAATGTTGACTTTACAGAAGTCATAAACTGCAGTTGCTGTCTTGATTTGATTTTCATCTGAAAGTTGAAGGCTGGTTTTTCTCAAAATTCCCTTAACAGTTCCTCCCAAGCCATCACATATTGATTTCCCGTGGCTTGTTGCAAAGAATGAATGTTCGACTTTCATTCCAAAGTCTTCATGATGGTTTGTTAGGTTTTTGAAACTATTTCTATTTTTGTATTGACCAGCACAGCCGTCAGTGAAATAATGAACTTGGTTTATTTTGGGATGATTTTCTTTCGGCCATTTCGAAATTTGTTCTTGTATGTAATTCACAAAACAAGTGTCATGTTGTAAGTCATCACTTATGAAACAATGGTTGGAAATTAAAACTTTATCATCCTTTTTCAAGTAGAGTCCAACTGGATGAATTGTGCATCCACCTCTGTTCCAGTGATAACTTTGGATTTCATTTTGAATGATGTAAGAATAATTTTCACTGAAATCCATTACTACAATTTCTGTATTCAAAGGCGGATCTACTTTCAGTTTTTTGAAAGTTTTAGACTGTGATTTTGTAATATATGAATGTGGGATTAGGTTTTCTACAGATTCGTTCAGTAAAGAAATAAAGCCTTAAACGCTGATTGATTGCTTAACCATTTCTGTCCTATCAGTATTAACCCATTGGCTTATAATTATTTCTTCTTCTAAATCATAATCTTCGCTCAATTTTGCAGTTAAGTATTCAATCATCATCAGACGGACAGTTGTCACAATGGCGTAGCATACACTCACTGTTTTCAACATTACAAACCAACATCTTGATCAAATCTTTGTAACTTTCTTCGATTTTTACAGCATCTAGTCACAATTTCATATTCTGGTGTATGCTCCATACACATACTGAACGGGTAGCTGCTGACCCAGCAAGGACACACCACTTTGGTCTTATACTGCAAAATTTCGAGAATCCTACTTTCAAGTCGGGGCATTCCCATTCAAAACACGAGTAAAGCTCTCTCAAATTACTGAGAATAAGTCTTTTTCGCATATAGATATTTTTTTTTAATGCTCACTTTATCTTTTGCTCCGGGTAAAACTCTTGAATTCTCATCATTTTGGTAAAAGTCTGTGACAAGTTTAACTGTGTTTTCGGAGAGTGTGTTACCTTTTTTAGGGTCAGGGATAGCTAGGATACCTTTCTCTCGTTCAAGTTTTCTTGCTTGTTTTACCATATATTCGGTCACCTGAAGTTCTGTAGCAACTTTTTTCTGGCTCGATGATTCTGGCACCAAAGTCAGAATCTGGACTTTTTGGGATCTCCCAACAGACATAAGTTTTTCTTTCAAAAGGCCCACGAGCTTATCAAAATCTTCTGCTTTTTTGATAAGAATTTCTTGTCTTCTTTTTCGTCTTCTGACATTTCAATGTCATAATCTAGAGCTTTGGAGATTTTTTTCTTTGCTTCTTTTGTTACTTTTTCAACTTTTCTTTCGTAATACGATCCCTTACTATGTGATGACAAATTATGAAGTTTAAATGGAGTTAAACCCAAATCATCTAAGGCTGCATTTGTTTGTGAAAGGGAGACATTTCTAGATTCGAATGAATCCAATTCAATCATTAGTTCGTCATCAGATTCACTTTCAGTGATTTTAGTTTTTTCTTCACAGAAGTTTTGACATGAAGGGCATATCTTTTGTCCAGGTTTAATAAAAAAAAATTTTTCACACAACTGTTTTGAAAAACTTAAAGATACACTTCTTAGTGACTTTTTATTGGCTTTTTGTGTTTTTTAATGGATCTTTGCATACTGTTTGATATTTTTCAAACAATTGAGAAAGTAGTAGCTGTGATGGGAACAAACATTTTTAAATTCAATTAAATCGATTCCAGATCTAAGTTGAATTAATTCTTTTTCTTCCTCGGTTAATTCTGATACAGATCGTAATTTTTTGGAAGGTGTATAAGTTGTCTGAAAACAGTCAACTTAAATACAGTCAACTGAAACAGTCAACTGAAACAGTGATTGTTTAAATAGTCCAATGCTAGAAGCTTGAGGATTTGCCATTTTGATTTCCGCTTACCCCATTTTAAAGTCCAAGAAGAAAAATAGGTACAACCTGTAACTAGCCTATTCACTTAGTTTTACACAATCACTGAGTCAGAGAAAATTGACTTTTGTTGATTTCCAAAATTAAAAGGTGCATCTTTACTTCAAAACTAAATAGTTTTGTTAAAAAACATTTAATGGAAATCACAGTTATATACTGCAACTGTTATGTTTCACTTTTCACTTAATAAAATTAAAAATCACAGTCACTGCACAAGAAGTTTGCACTATAGGTCTTCACTCCCTCAAAGCAAGATCTAAACTGAGGCAGTGTTCAGTGATTAGCTGTAGAGCTAGGAGTATATGTACTATTGTAATTCGTCATACCAAAATATGAAAAATTTCAGACCTCTCCCACTGTACAATGTTTGGAGCTTACAAGGAAAAACAAACACATTTTGGTTAGAAAAGGTTCTAGAATCTTGCTCAAATTTTTCTGTTAAGGTTTAATAGCTTCATTTTACACACAAATTACTATACGTAATTACATAAGTAATTTTTAAACAGTTTTAAATAACATCTACTTTCTCTATAGATTTCAAATATATAACATTTTATAAAGAACTACTTTTAAAATTCTAGGCTATCACCCCCCTAAAAGAGGATGGGTGAAGGCACTCTTCTTTGTGGGAGTTTCTGATCCTGCACAATTGTTTTTTGCTGTTTTTTTTCAAACTCATTCGAATAAAAAAAAAAGAAATAATCTTACCTTCAAAAGAGGGTCTTCAAAGCGGACACAAATTTTGGCGGATCCAGTTTTCATACCTTCAATGAGAATAGTATCACCCCTCTTGCCTGACTTTTCCAGTTTTTCAACCGATTGACTGGCATCATACTTGGAATCTTCAAAGCTGACAATTCGGATGGCATCGGATTCCATCTTGTTAGTTGGTTCAATATGCCACTCCATTGCTAATCCATTCAAAGTGGAAAATTCATTTCCTAGAAAAATGCATCAAGGTTATATTTTCGATAGCATAGATGCAAGACACAAATCATGACAATATAACTAAGACAACTAAGCCCCAAATTGAGAGCAAAATTACCCTGCTGTTCGAAAACTCCTTTCAAGAAAAACATGTTAAAAATTTTGAACAATTCTTTACGAACGCTCCACAGTCCAGTTAATAATATTATATCAGCTTATTCTTTTCTTTCTTCGCTATCTCTGATAGCGAAAATAGATGAGCCGTATATGATGATTTCACTAGCAAGATAGATTCAGTCTCAGAAAGTGTTGGCTTGTTGTCTAGGATAAAATTTTACTTTCTGATGCAAAGAAACACAGGTTCGTAGAGAGCCTCCACTAAGACCATCTAATGGAAGGAAAAAAATTATGTCAAATGACAGAAGAGAACAAAATTCCGCATATCTTCTAGATTTCTTAGTAATAATTCTAGAAAAGTCGACCTCGAATGCCAATTCCCAGTTTTTTTAGTTTTATAAATTTTTGATTTGGTACCCATCTGTATTCTAATCGAGTAATGTACGTACTATAAAAAGTACCTAAGATGCAATAAAATTTGTATAGACAAAATTGTTTCCATTACTTAGGTTTCCAGAAGTTGCAATGAAGCAATTTTGCTTTTTACATCCTAGAGTTGATTTTTTTCTATACATGGTAGGATGATTTTTCCAACATGGATAGACAGATGGTGATAATTTTATAACTGGAGCTAAAATTGTTTTTCCAACAATAAAATTCCTTCCGATACTTTCTATTTTTAAGTTTTGATTTAGCAAATTCCTAAAAGTTTGTACGTTTGTACTTGTCAGCAGAAATTTTGATGAGAAAAAAAAAATCAGGAATAGTTTGTTTTGGATATAGTGCTTTTTTCTACAATGCTTTTCTTTTCATGTTCAGTGAATACTTTTTTAACAAGCGTGTTCGCTTGCTTTAAATTTTCGAATTAGTAACAAGAAAGCATACCTTGGTCATCATATGCTCTAGCTTCAATTTTTCCAACATCATCTAAGTATATTTCATGAGTTCGAACAGATATCTCTATCTTGTGAATAGTGCTAACGACTACATCACAGTACAGCGTTTCACCTGCAAAATCGCTTCAATTAATCTAACTAAAAGTGGTTTTTCGTTACAAAGCTACAAATCACTATTTCAAGGAACTGGATGCAAAAATGAACTTAAAAATATTATTTAGTAGGAAGCACAAAATTAACATGCACAGAATTAAGAAATTGCAAAATATATAAGCACATCAATTTTTGTAAATATGTATGTCTATTTTAAAATTTTCCAGTCTCCTTGAAGATATTTCTTTTACAGAAGAATTTATCTGTAACCCCCCCCCCCCCTACATGCACACGTATGAAATAAAAATAGTGTGTACACGGAATAGAATGTACAAAGAAGTGAAAAATGCACGTTGAAATAAGAAATAGCAAAAAATATAAATACACCAATTTTTGTAAAAATATTTAGGTCCATTTTAAAATTCTTCAGTATGCTTGAAGAACTTTTCTTCTGCAGAAGAATTTATCCGTCATCCCCCTATAGGCACGAGTAAGAAACAAGAAATAGTATCAACACAGAAATAAGAAATAGTAAAAAATATAAACACATCAGTTTTTGTAATAATTTGTACGGCCATTTTAAAATTCTCTAGGATCCTTGAAGAATATATATATATATATATATATATATATATATATATATATATATATATATATATATATATATATATATATATATATATATATATATATATATATATATATATATATATATATATATATATATATATATATATATATATATATATATATATGTTTTGATGACTAAACAGATATTCGGCTTGTCTGCTGCCCGTTTTGAAACTAAATTGAATTGAATTGAATTGAGAGGTGCTTATGTTTCAAAGCAGTGATTATGCTAGCAATGTGTCTGGTATTTGACAGGGTGTCCAGAAACACATATGAGCTGAAAAAAAACACATCTGATAGCTAGTACACTAAATTAAAAAAAATAACCGAAGTAGTAACAAAAACAAAACAACCAACATCATTATTCATGAAATAATTCATTCTTTGTCATACTTCACTCCCCTCATCCATACTTTCACAATTCATAGGCTATTCTTGCATCAGCACATCTTCACTACTTATCACTATGTTTGTTAAACAGCTGTCAGGAATCTACTCAGAATAGAGAAGTACTCAGAAATACTGCTAGAGTATACTACTGAGTACAGAAGTACTTAGAAATACTACTCAGAAATATTAGAGAAGTTCATAACAATATTTCTATTTAATTTTTTTAGTGTTTTTCAGCATTGACAGTTTATTGATAAACTGGCATAATTGAGATTGTCCATTTCAATCTTGATACATTTTTTCTCCTTTCAAACTCCAAAACTGAATAATCAAAAGTATGCTCATATTCTAACCAATCTTTGACAACCTTTCCAAACACTTTTTTTGCTAATTCTGCATCAATCACCAAAATCACGTTCTTACAAGTTTCTTTACTTTCAACTCACTGGAGGTTTTGCTTAACTGCAGACAATTCAGATGTTAACTTCACATTTTCACTAGCCAAAATCGAAATTTGCAACTTCAGATTTAACACTTCATCTTCTAAGGCAGAAACTTGTGGCATTAATTCTGCTATTTCCTTATTTGAATCCATCACAGATTTTTCTGTTTCTGTTAATCAGTTTTCTACTGATTTCATACTAACCGCTAGATCTGGCAAAGTAGTTGAATTGTCCTTTACTGTTGTTAAAATTATAGCTATATTGTCAGCTAATGAAGTATTTTCTTGAAGTGTTAATTAGATTTTAAGTACAAGAGTCTACTATTACAACCAAATACACAGTTGATATTTTAAATACGTTTTCCCTGCATTTTTAGAAGACTTCTCAATTAATTTGAATTAGAGCCTCCAAAATGGACTCTTGTATGTTTACTTTGTAGGCAATAGTAAAGTTTCAATAGTTATGTTATATCTATCAAATTCTAAATATTTCTATAATCCAAGTTACTCTAGATGAAACATCCTAATACAAAATTTAGCAATATCTGATATATCTGATCAGAAACATGTTCTAGTTGATTATCTGAAAGAGATTGTATCCTAAGGGAGCTACAATAGGAAATTGTAAAAAATTACTTCTTAAGTATTCTGAAATACAGTATTTCATGAGTTTTGATTAAGACTATATACAGCTTCCTCTTTCCCTCTATTAATGTCTATTGAATATTTTTACTGTTAGATCGCATTTGCATCCTCTTAAGAAATAAATTCTTGCCTTGTAGAAAACACTAACATTTCAATAATCATATTTGCCAAATTCTAAAAATTTCTATATTCAAAGCTGGTCAACAAGAAATATATTGATGCAAGACTAGACAATCCCTAAGAATTAGATTCTGATAAATGTTGAATTTTGAAGGAAATGGATTCAGTATGAAGTTGAACTCTCAGAGAGGCCATAAGTCTACAACTAAGAGAATTTGTTTTTCTTAAGTACTCAGAAACACACTATTTTACAAATTTTGGATGAAATTGCACACACCATTTTCTTAACCTATACTAGCAAATACTGAATGTAAACCTATTGAAAGACCAGTTTCAAACCTAAAAAAAAACTAACCTTCTCCAGCAGCTAGAACAAATGCTGCAGCCTTTTGCTGTGCCAGTGATATGCTGGATGATGAAAGGGATAATGAGACTATAGCAGAACGAGAGCAATCTGGACCTGGGCCATCTTTATTCATTACTACTTGAATAATGTCTGGTCTTGATGATCTCCTGGAAAAAATCGTAAGTAAATGTATACTGGCCATCCAAAACTACAAATACAATACACTGAAGGGCATACTACTAATACCAACTCACTGCAGCACCATGCCACCTAAGTCCAACACAGCATTGCAAGCTCCTCCTCCATCTCAATCCATTCAAAGCCACGCTGTTTACACCCTCTCATGAAATTTCCATTTCCCTTAAATCTTTCCTTATGCCATCCTCCCACCCCCTTCCAAACAAGAGTATATGTGCTTCACCATCTTGTATCAACAGTGCCTATACTTTGTCTCTGACCCTCCATGGTCAAAACTGTGCATGATCTATCCCCCTAAGGGTAATTCTGTTTGTGCTTTACTGAATAATAAAGATAGCTTTGAAAATTGCCAAAAGATCACATAGATTACTACTTAATAATCAATTGTGCATGCTTCTGAATTAAATAGAGTTGCAAGGAAAGAAGTTTAAAAGTATACACCCTTTCCAGATGACCAAATTAACTTTAAAAGTTTCATTTTTTTAGGAGCTCTTTGTTTTTTCCTGGAAACTTAAATAGTATCTTTTATGATAAAGAAAACACATATATTTTTCTCAGTGTAGTAAAAATACATTCTCAGTAAAGCACAGCTAATGATCTAGACTTAAGTGTACTTTAAAGACTGATGACCAACTCATATCTGCCTCTATTTTAAGACATAATCTATAATTATTGATTCAGCTGCAAGAACATGTATTAACTTTCTATCTACATGTATAAAGTAAGAAAGTTTAAGAATGTTTCATCATATTTTACTGATGATGAAACATGGCACTTCCTTGGCCATCAAGCAGACAAAGTAACCAAAGACAAAGCAGGATGTACTTTTGAGTAATGGCAAGAACTGGTGGAGTCAACTGAGGGGGGAAACAACCCCACCTAGATTTTGAACAGTATGTCATTGAAAAATGCCTTTTTGGGTATTTCCATTTACAAATACAACAATTGCCCTCTAGATTTTGAAAAATATGTTTTGCCCCCCTTTAAATTTTCATGAACTGGCACCACTGGCTACTGCTAAAAGAAGGATCCACAATAAATTTATGGACAGAGTGGGGGTAAAGAGGAGCTTGCACAGCTTTATAGGCCTCAGATGGCTTTTAACTGCAACAAGTTGTTATCAGTAGAAGAAGACATGAAAACTGGAATTGAATAAGATCTTTCTTTATCTCTCAATCAACAGCTTGAGACAAAAATAATACCTGGGAATTTTAACAATAGGAAAATAAGAATAATGAGGTGGTCATCAAGGATCAAAATTGGAAAAGTCTTTTTGACCCTTAAGACTAATATGGAAACAGACATAGTTTTTAATAATAAAGGGTCTATTTCAAAATTTCATTTATTTCAAAATTTCATTTACTCTCAGGAATCTAGTCTAAATTAGGATCCATTGAAATATTTTCAACCTTACACCTCCACCCGTCCCTACTTACTATAGCCTACTGGAAAGAATTAACAAAAATATGATCTTAGCAGCAACAACAACAAAAATAAATTGGTTTTAAGAGTCTACCTCAAGTCTAAGGAACTGTCCTGCAAAAGCCTAGAGTCCAAGAGAAGTAAACTTTATCCCAAATATAAAAAAAAATATGCATTTCTGCAATTTTACTCATCCTTGTTTAGATACCATACAGTTATGGCATTCTGTATCTTTCATTCTGCTAAAATAGATTAAGCATGAGCTTTACCATTTGAGATGAAATTGATCATTTCAATTATATTTCATGGCAAATTTATTATTTGATGTTAGAAGTATTTCTGATAAGGTAAAACTTACCACATGGCTGTCACAGGTTCAAAGAGCTAAAATTAAAGACATAAGGATATTTAGAAAAGATACTAAACATGTTTTTATTGTATATCAAATTGAAGCTAACATAAAAAGTTTTAATTTGACTTAAATGCCATGTCTCTATTTGGTAAAATTCTAGTCAATTGACTTCTTGCTATCTTGGAAAGAACTAAAGGCAGAGAAAAAGCAACTGGTAACTGAAAATTAAGGTAAAATGTTGTTTTGTCAAAATTTCAATAGGTATAGACCTGTCATTTATGCAAATTTCAGGGCCCTCTAGAGGGAGAAGGAGTGGAGGACATACTTCAAAATACCTTCCCAGGACATACTTTAGCCTGTAGATTTATCCCTGAAAGTTTCATTTTCCTAACCTAAACCTCTATTATAATTAGGAGATAGATAATTTTTTATTTACAACAATTATATAGATATGACAAACCAGTGCACATGCCTGGTGTCATAGTTTAGCACTGACAATATTACAATATTAGCACTGGTTATGAAAATAAGAACTAGCACTGACAATATTACATACTTTAGCACTTAGCCTACATTGTTGTACTTTGAAAATAAAAACTAAGAGAAGAAAGAAACAAATTTTGAAAAAAAATATTTTTATCACTGTGTTGTTAACTTTTGTTTAATAATTTCAAAACTGTCACTTATTGCTACATTCTTGCACTGGTCAACTAGGTTAATGCTGAATGAAGGCTAAACTAGGATATCAGTTCATAACCTTAAACACTACCAGCATATTTTCTAAAGGAGGTTCAACACCATTTTATCTTGGTGAATGAGCAACTTAAGGTAGGCTAACAGCCAAGCATATATCATAGCCTACCTAAAAGGAAGTTACTGAGCAGGAGAACAAAGCCTGGTTTTGAGCCTAATCAAAGATTATTAGTTTTTAGAGAACACAGTTCATGTTATTCTTCGTTTTCAAATAACCTTCAGCCTAGGCTATTTGGGTAAGAGTAGCAAAATAAGAACATGAAAATATGTTTGCTAACCATTGGTAGCAGCTTCCTCCTTCAAAGACCTCCAGCTTGAAGTAAGATGCTTTTTGGGAGTCTTCAGGCAATAAAATTCTAGGAACATTTAGTTTTGCACCATAAACTATTTGAAGGTAAATAAATATAAATATCCTAATTCCCGGCATTTTTAAAATCTTTGCCGAAAAGTTAAACCCACGCGAATTTTATTAATTTAACGCCATGAGAACGAAATACCTAAATATTAGAATATCAAGAAAAAATCACTTGTGCCAAAAACAATACTAAACTTGTATTTCGTCTTATTTCTTCTTAGAAGAGGTAGAAAGGGTGTATTTTTCAATTATCGAAATCTTTAGAGAAGCCGAAAGTAATTCTCCAAACGAAATAGTAGATAACCAACATAGTTGGTCACATCCTAGCTCTATGCTAGACGATGGGTATTTATTTACTACTGAATATTTTTACTGACTGCTTTCATTTAACTAAAAAGTACGATAGTAAACATTTCTTTCGTACCTTTTTTCTTGAATAAGAATTGCTTCTTGCAATTGTGCAGCTGCACGAATTAACTTTATGATTTATTAGCCAGCTTACAAAGGTGCTTCGAATGAACTTTTTTTCCTAAATTCGCGGCACCAAGCATATCTAAACATTTGATTTGTCGCCAGATTTTTTTATAAAGCTTTTAGAGCCATCTTTTGAAAGAATCAACAGAGGAAATCTCAGGGATAATTTCCTCAGGAATATCATTCAATTTTGGAATGCAACGTAGAATGATGTTGTTCTTCAATGCTCTATTTGCGGAGTGCGAACCACAAGATTATTGGACCGAGCTATTCTCATTGGTATCTGTCTTATCGGTTGGTCAATAGGGGGGACGCAATACGAGAAAACTCTAGAGAAGGAGATGAATTTATATACTTGTAGAAAATAACTATTGACGCTATGTCAAACTTGTCAATAACAAAAGGGAGAGAAACGTGAGGAACGACTGAACCTGCCCTATTACGAATATTTTTGAGCGGTGCCACTAACATTTTAGGAGCACAAACATGTAGAAAGTGTCCGTACTTGGCGATGGATTGTATGCAAGACTTGTAGAGTGGGATGATCAAGCTGAGTGGTAGAAGTTTTTGAAGGCGTGAGTGATCCCCAGCTTTCTTCCGCGGGTGGGTCTTACCCAATCGAAGTGGGTTTTACAAGAGAGGTCTTTGGAGAAGTGGATTCGGAGGAGACGAAGCTTGTTGACTTTTTTCATGAATTCACTAATGAAAATAAAGTTGTGGTGACTTTGACTTGCTGGTGCTGGGCCCGATTGTGTTTTTTTTTCGAAGGACCTCTCTATATATTTTAATGAGATATACACTTATTAAGAAAAGAAAACAAACACTATTCGCCATTCGCCTGCCAAGAAAGGCAATAAGCTTGTAAGGGCAAGCGAGGTTATCACCCTCAGCAAATTAAAACCACGTTCATATCACGCTACTCAATACAAAAGAAACTCAACTGATGAAGGAAGAAAGGAAAAAAAGAAAAAGAGGAAAAAGACAAGAAGAAGACAGAAAGAAAAATTAACAGAAAAACATTAACAGCAAATAAATCAGGGAAATGCCTTGAATAGAATGACAACCTGGAATAGGCCTTACAACAAAATTACTCACGAGATAAAAGAAACTTCTTTACCCGTGACTTGAAAGCCGGAAGACTAGGCACATTTTTCACACCCTCGGGCAAAATATTCCAAACATGGGGACCATAATGGCGAATCAAAAAAGATGCCCGTGTAGTACTCCTAAACTCATGAGTTAAGTTATCAGCTTTTCTTGTATTATGATCATGACGGTCTCTATTAAAAGTAAAAAGATTTTCAAAAGCAGGGGTGAGCAGGCGATTCAAATGTGTTATACGAGAAAATTGCAGCTTGGTAATCTCGAATTTGGGATACATCCATTAACTTATTCTTTTTAAAATGCTCATGAGCAGGAACCTCATCAGAATCATAAAATTCAGATAATAATTTTACAGCTCTATTCTGAAGTTTTTGTACTCTTTTGAAACATGTTACAAAGTTAGTTGCCCATATAGAGCATCTGTAGCCAATATATGGACAAAATATAGAAAAATAAATCATTTTTAGAATATTTTTTGGGACTGAATTTTTAATTCTTCGCATCACCCTAAGACCACTTAAATAAATGTATAATTTAGGAGGACTTTGTCTCAAAGAGCACTAGAAAGGCCGTGGGAGAAAACGGAATCAAATAGGGAGGAAAAACTTTCTTGAACTTAGATTGTGCTGATGATTTAAGCATCCTAGATGAAAAAGTAAGCATAATGAACAAACTTTTAGAAGTATCGTGAGCTCAAGGTGCTAGAATAGGTTTTAAGGCATCCTAGATGAAAGTTTGAGCAAATTGAATGAGGTTTTAGAGGTTTTGTGAGTTCAAGGTGCTAGAATAGGTTTGAAAATTAAGGTTAAGAAGACTAAGTCGCTAAAGCTAGGAATGAGAGAAGATTAAAAGGTGACGTTGGGTAACAAAAAACTGATCAGGTTTGTAAATAGTACCATGGTAGCTTTATTAGCAAAGACGGCGAGAGCATTAAAAATATTAAAAGCAGAATAGCCAAGGCTCAGGGTGTTTTTTCACAGTGGAAAAAGTTTGTAAGAATAGGAAAATAAGTCAGCAAACCAGGATTAGAATATTAGAAGCTACAGTGATGACAGTGGTGAAATACAATTCTGAAAAGTGGAGGAAGATATACTAGATAAACATCCGTTTGCTAGATAAATTTCCAGAGAGATTGCCTATGGATTGTTTTGGGTATCCGGCTGACTGACCGTATTTCAAAAAGTAGGCTGAAAAAAAGTGCGGTTCAGTCAGGCTTTCTATGGCTATAATTAGAGAAAGGTTGAGATAGCTTGGGCTCGTTCTGCGAATGAAGGATAACAGATTAGCGAAAATTGCCCTTTTCGGTGAATCGTCTAGGGATAAACCGAAAGCAGGTCCTCTATGGGTGGAATGGAAGGATGTCATTAAGGAAGATCCAAGGGAAACGGAAATTTCCTGGGAGGGTATAAAGGGTGAGGCTTTGAATAAATTGGGATGGAGGAGGAGCGTGCGTAACTGTGTTGCTCTCAGGCAACTTGATACTATGGTGAATTGTTAGTTGTAGTAGTAATAGTATTCAATTCTACCCTGATTCATTGTCGATCTCATATAGTTCTTTTAGCTTCAGCCTGGAGAATCATCTCCCTCCAGAACCAACGCTTACTAGAATTAATTTTTTTTAAACAGGTTTTTTCGGCTGAAAGTGAGGAGCAACATTAATACTTAATAAAAACATAAATTATTCTGTACATGAGGGGGCTGCCATCTCCTCAATGCACCCCTCTTCACGGTAAAATCGCTTAATATAAAAAAAAACTTTTGATATTAATTAAAACGCCCTTGAGTTTCAGGAGTGTTTCTTAAAGAATTGGGACAAAACGTCAAAATTTAGCATAAAGAGCAGGAGTACTGAGGAGGAAGGCATCCTCCTTATATACGGAATAATTCCTGTTTGTTTTAAGTATTAATGAAATTCCTTATTTTTTAGTTGAAAAAACTTGTTTTTTCCACTTGAATTTCTTATCGTTTTTTCAAATAATGCCAGAAATCCACCTTACCTTTAAGAAAAATAACTCAAAATAAACTTCTTAAAATAAAGTTCCCCCTCAGGAAAATTTTCCCGAATAATTCTTTCCTCGCTGAACATCCCCAGGAAAATATCCGGAGGATATTTTCATTTAAAAATTCTGCTTAACATACTTTCGCTTGAAAAAAGAATTGTTTTCATTTAATTTATTATTGTTTTTCAGGTCCTAGTCAGAATCCACTCCTATGTGGTAATTTTTTCAGGAACACCGCCCCCCCCCCATGGAAAGCTTTTTCTGATGAAAATTTCACCAAGGAGAATTTCTCCTCTTTATAATTTCCCATGGAAAGTTTCTTCTGTGGGAATTTGCTCCCCGTAAAAATTCTCCAGAGAATTAAAACACCACTGAAAATTTCCCTCGGAACATCTCCACATGTAAAATGAAGTCGCCAAAGGGAAAGTAAGACAAATAAAATAAATTTCACATATAAATTCTGGCCCCGTCTAAAATTTCCCCAGGAAAGGTTAACCCTGGAAACCTCCCTCCAAATAGAAAATTCTTCCCGTGAAATCCCCCATGGAAACCCCCTCCCCAAAATAATGTATGTATACTCCCTAATAACAAATACTGTAGCACAAGGAGCGGGGTGTCGAGGAGGAAAAGCCCCTTTCATATACGGAGTAATTTCTGTTCGTTTTAAGTTTTAATGTCGCTCCTTACTTTCATTTCAAAAAAACTTGTTTTTTTATTTAATTTCTGAAAGTTTTGAATTAATGCATGTCTGATTTTGGCTCTCCGTACATGAATTATTAAAATTAAATTTGCGTATTAATTTTTTTTTTGGCTAAATGTCTTTCTCTTAGTTTTGATCAGATGATTTTGAAAAATAAGGGGTGAGAAGGAGACCTAGTTGCCCTCCAATTTTTGGTTACTTAAAAAGGCAACTAGAACTTTTAATTTTTAACAAACGTTTTTATTAGTAAAAAATATACGTAACTTAAGAATTAACTTATTAAAAAAATTTTATATTCTATATATATATATATATATATATATATATATATAATATATATATATATATATATATATATATATATATATATATATATATATATATATATGAGGGGGTTTGTCCCCTGAATCAGAAAGGCCGTAGAATAAATAGTTATAATTACTAAAAATAATTCAGCATAAAGAGCGAAGTATTTATCTCCTCCTAAATACCTCGCTCTTTATGCTAAAGTATTTTTTGAGCCCTCATATGCGTAATAATCTCTGTTCGTTTTAAGTTTTAATGCTTCTCCTTACTTTCAATTGAAAAAACTTTTTCATGTTTATATTTTCATTGGTTTTTTTCAATAGTAATGCTAGAAAATCCTGGGCCCTTTTCATTGAATTTCTCTTCCCGCATGAAATATTCCTCCAAGGAAAGATCTTCCCATATAGCCCCCTCCCCTGAACCCCACACCCAAACCCAAAAAATTCCCCTGAAAACGTCGGTACACTTCCCAATAACCATTACTTTATGTAAACATTGGTCAAAGTTTGTAACTTGCAGCCCCCCCCCCAGGTACTGTGGGGGGGGGTAAGTCATCCCCAAGGACATAGTTAGCTATTATGGTTTTCGACTATGCGGAACAAAATGGCTATCTCAAAATTTTGATCCGTTGACTTTGGGAAAAAATGAGCGTGGGAGGGGGCCTAGGTGCCCTCCAATTTTTTTGGTCACTTAAAAAGGGCACTAAAACTTTTCATTTCTGTTAGAATGAGCCCACTTGCAACACTCTAGGACCACTTGGCCGATACGATGACCCCTGGAAAAAAAAAAAAAAAAAAACAACAAACAAACACATAAACACGGACCCATGATTTGTCTTCTGGCAAAAAATACGAAATCCCACATTTTTGTAGATTGGACCTTGAAATTTTTTCTATAAGGGTTCTCTGATACGCTGAATGCGATGGTGTGATTTTCATTAAGACCCTATGACTTTTAGGGGGTGTTTTCCCCCTGTTTACCAAAATAAGGCAAATTTTCTCAGGATCGTAACTTTTGATCACAAAGACTAAATTTGATGAAACTTATATATTTAAAATCAGCATATAAGTTCGATTCTTTTGATATATCTTTTAGCATCGAAATTCCGTTTTTTAGAGTTTCGTTTACTATTGAGCCGGGTCGCTCCTTACTACAGTTCGTTACCATGAACTGTTTGATATTTCAACGTGAGATGACAATTTTGCCGTCATTCGATAGCTGATATTCTCTTTCATCTACCTATTAAATCTTATTTTTAACACTTGCTTTGCTTCATTTTTGGGAAATATTCTGATCAAAGGAAATACTGCAAATAACATTCCAGTAGAACACGATTCTATTTTTTATTCATGAGAAAACAGATGGTCCAAATGGACAGGAAGGCTTTCAACAGCTCCACGAACTCAACCGGCATACCGTCTTCCACCATGATTCGCCAAAGGTTTTCGCGGGTTACTGAGTTGAAAGCAGCCAAAAAGTCAACGAACATGTTAATTATGGGAAGGTTGTAGCGTTCGAACTGTTGGAGAATATTGCGAAGAGTGAAGATCTGGTCAGCGCACCCTCTCTCTTCGAAATCTGCACTGATTTTCACGTGCCCGCTCCTTCCTTGCTTCCTCGAACTTGTTAAGCATAATCATCGCGAATACTTTGGTAGCCGCTAGAACGCGTGGCGAGGCCTTGTAAACCTCAGTAGGGAAACCATCTCCTCCAGGCGACTTATTGTTTTTTAGACGTTTGATCGCGTTTAGTATCTTTGAAGCTGAAAGTGGTGTCATGTCAATTTCATATGGTGGTCTTTCAGCTGTTGGTGGCAGCAATAGTGATGCATCTTGCCCATCTGTATTTGCATTAAGCAGGTATTTAAAGTTATTCTTCCAATGACAAAGTTTACCTTGTACGTCAGGGCTCACGCTTCCTTGAGTGTCTTTTAAGGGACCAGCGATAGGTGACGTTTTTCCAGTTACCCCTTTGAGGGTTCTATACAGCCTTCTCGTGTCATTATTTCTGGCTGCTTTTCCCATCTCTGAAGCAACCTCATCCCAAAATTGTTAGCGGCCTTGATGCAAGCTGGTTTTAACCTGTTTGCGTAGCGACTTTTTTTTTACTGCGATTGATGCGTTTGATGCCTGTCTCCTAGCCTCGATTAGCTTTACAGTTTTCTCTGAGACATAATTTTTCCTCCTCTTTGCACGAGCATAGCCGATAACTTCAGGGGCAACCTTTTCAGTGGTGTTCCGGAATTATTTCCATCGGATGGTAGGGTCTTCATCGCAGTCTGTCAGGCTTGCGAACTGGTTCTGTAACTTCAGGCAAAAGTCCCTTTTTACTGTTTGGATTTTCAGTTTCTCCACGATCAACTTCCTTTTATTGGGTTGTCTCTTCCTCGCACTCAACTTCAGGAGTGTTTTCGCACCTAAAAGCTTATGGTTCCTTCCAGATTTTGATCCCGTGCACGCCCCTCTGCAAGCTCGAGAATCGATGACTGAGGAGCGTCGAAGCTGACGGATCAATATATGGTCAATTTGGGCAGTCGTGGAGCCATCGTTTGAGCGTCAAGTTATCCTTTGAGAGGGTTTGTGTTGAAACATGGTGTTGGTGATGGAAAGATTATGAGATCTTGCAAACTGCAACAGTCTATCACCATTGGAGCACCGCTAGCCGCATGCAAATGGACCAGCAATATTGCGAATATTGGGGTCTGTTGGGCCAACACGGAAGTTCCAATGACCCGCTAAAATTAGGGAAGTCTCGTTTAGGGCATTTCTGCATTGTAATCTCCAGATCAGTGTAGAATGAATCCTTATCAGCATCTGTTGCCACTCTCGTTGGTGCATAGACAGCAATGATAGAAATGTTGTATAATCTTCCTTTAAGTCTCGCTATTCTCGGTTTCACTGGATCCCATTAGTAGAAGTAGAAACATTAGGATTCAAATATTTTCTTTCAGTTAGTTCAACATCGCTCACACCAAGCCCGGTTAATTTCTAACTGTTCGTAAGATATAGCTGTTACACCCTTTTGACAACCTGCATACAGAGGGTCTGTTCTGATTCAGTTCATGTTCCCCCCTGAAAATTTCTCCTTCATGCCCCTAGACATAATTGTAATAGTAGTATTAATATTACTAGTAATAGCATTGAATAGCGGTAGTACTACTAGCACTAGTAGTCATAACCTTTTGCCTTTTGGTCAGAGGAAAGACCCTCTCATCAAGTCCTGAAAGTTTCAACTTCATACAATTAGCCATTACTATGACATTGCTGATAAGTCCTTTTGATAACCTGTATGTTTATATACTTCATGGAATTTTCCCCCACTGCTCTTAGCCCTACAAGTAGTTTCAATAGAGGTAGTAGTAGTGGTAATAAATGTAGCAGTAACAGTAGAATTCTGCAGTAGTGTGCATATATTGCCTTTTGGTGACATGATCTTCCCATTTAAGTATTATCTGAAAGTTTCAACTTAATACCAACATCAAATCTTAAGATGCGCTATTTTGACAATGTGCATGCACATAGCGTCTTTTGATTAGTCCAAATTTCCCCTTAATACTGTAAATGGAGTAGTGTGGAAGTAGTAATGGTGGCAGTTGTAGTAGCATGGATAGCATACAAATTTTGCCGTTTTGATCACCTCCCTTACCATTTCCTGAATTTTCCAAATTAATATACTCAGTTACTCCTATCGTGTTTAGATTAAGTTCAAGACTACCTCAACATTCTCTGAAAGGCTCACCTGAATACCATTCGTCTTCTTGGAAAGTTAAGTTCAAACATATATACCTTTCTCAATAACATAGACTATGGGTAAACAATGTATAAATTGCCTAACTTGCAGCCTTTGTCCTGAGGACAGTGGGGAGGTTGACATCCCAAATACTGGACCTTTTAAAAATGGAGAACGAAACAGCTTTCTTAAAATTTCTATCGCTTATCTTTTCAGGAATTATCGGCTTGGGGGGGGGGGGGGCTGACGTCCTTCGATTCAATTTTAACTCTTAAAAGTTGACTCCTAATTACGTTTAAAATGTTTTAGCTTTTTAAACTTTAATAAATAAAAAAATTATTTAAACTTTAAGGAATAAATATCAGTATATGTACACTAAACTGACAATTCACATAAATTGAAAGGGCACTAGCCCTTTCAATTTCCTATCGAATGAACCTTTTTCTAAGTTTTTACGGCAACAAATGGTCATCTTAAAATTTGTATCAAATGCATTTCAGGAAAATACGAGGTTTGGGGAGGGGTATCCACCCTTTGATCACTTTCAATCTTAAAAAGAACACTTGAACTTCTGATCACCGATCTAATGAGCCCCCTCCGAAGTTTATACGACCACCCTTTCTATATAAACCTTATATGCCTCGAGGGCATAACTTACAACCCTTGCCCTCAGGGCTCTGGGGGGGGGGGTTGTCATCCTCAAAGATAAATTTCTGGACCTTCAATTACATTGAAAAAAAAATGGCTATCTAAAAATTTTGATTAGATGTGTTTGGGAAAATGGTGGGCGTTGGAGGGGTGTTAGTTGCCCTCCAGTTACTTTCGACTATTAAAAAGGCCAGTCGCCCTTTTGATTTCCAATCGAATGAACTCTTTTCGAAGTTTCTACGACAACAAATGGCCATCTCAAAATTTCTATCAGATGCATTTCGGGAAAATAAGAGGTGTGGGGAGGGGGTATCCACCCTCCGATTCCTCTGAATCTTAATGAGGGTTCTAGAACAAACTTCTGATTACCAATCCAATGAGCCCCCCTCCAAAGTTTATACGATAACCCTTTCTATATAAACCTTACATGACCCCAGGGCAAAAATTACAAACCTTGCCCCGAGGGCTGTGCGGGCGGGTTGACATCCTCAAAAACACAATTTTAGGACCTTCATTTACGTTGAAAAAAAATGAATATCTAAAATTTCAATTGGATTTTTTTAAAATGATGGGCGTAGGGGGGGGGGGGGGTTAGTTGCCCTAAAAACACTCTCGACTATTAAAAAGGGCACTAGCCCTTTCAAATTTCAAATCGAATGAGCTTTTTTTGAAGTTTTTATGACAACAAACGATCATCTCAGAATTTCTATCTGATACATTTCAGGAAAGTACGAGGTGTGTGTGTGTGTGGGGGGTATCTAACCTCCAATCACACTCAATCTTAAAAAGGGCACTAGAACTTCTGATCACCAATCCATTGAGCCTCCTCCGAAGTTAATAAGATCACACTTTCTAAATACCTTATATGTCCCCAGGGCAGAACTTGCAACCCTTGCCCTGAAAGGTCTGGGGGGGGGGCTGTCATCCTCAAAAACATAATTACCGGAGCTTTCAATTATTTTGAACAAAATGACTATCTCAAAATTTTGATTGGATGTGTTTGGGGAAATGGTGGGCATGGGAGAGGGATTAGTTGCCTTCAAATCACTTTTTACTGTTAAAAAAGGGCACTGGCTCTTTCAATTCACCCTTTCTATGTATACCTTATATGCCCCGAGGGCATAACTTAAAACCCTTACCCTAAGGGCTCAGAGTGGGGGGGGGGGCTCATCCTCAGAGACATAATTTCTGAACCTTTCGACTACGTTGAGCAAAATGGCTACCTCAAAATTTTGATTGGATGTGTTTGGGGAAATGGTGGGCGTAGGAGGGGGGTTAGTCGTCCTCCAATCACTTTCAACAACTAAAAAGGGCACTAGCCCTTTCAGTTTCCAATCGAACGAGCCTTTTTCAAAGTTTATGCGAGAACAAATAGACATCTCAAAATTTATATCAGATGTTTTTTGGGAAAATGCAAGGTGCACGGGGGGGGGGGGGGTATCCACACTCCCATCAGTCTGAGTCTCAAAAAGCACATTAAAACTTCTCATTAGCAGTCCTATGAGTCCCTTCCGAAGTTTAAACGATCACCCTTTCTACATAAACCTTATATGACCCAGGGCATAACTTACAACTCTTGCCCCGATAGCTCGGGAAAGGGGGGTGTCATCCTCAGACATAATTTCCGGAGCTTTCAACTACGTTAAAAAAATGGCTATCTCAAAATTTTGATTGGCTGTGTCTGGGAAAATGGTGGGCATGGAAGGGGTAGTAGTTGCCCACCAATTACTTTTGACTATTAAAAAGGGCAAAAGCCCTTTCAATTTCCAATCGAACGAGCCTTTTCCGAAGTTTCTGTGAGAACAAATAGAAATCTCAAAATTTCTATCAGATGTATTTTGGGAAAATACAAGGTCCATGGGGGGGGTATCCACACTCCCATGAATTTGAATCTCAAAAAGCACACTAAAACTCTTGATTAGCAATCATATGAGCCCCTTCCGAAGTTTATACAATCACCCTTTCTACACAAACCTTATATGACCCAGGGCATAACTTACAACTCTTGCCCTGATAGCTGAGGGGGAGGTGTCATCCTCAAAGACATAATTTCCGGAGCTTTCAACTACGTTAAAAAAGTGGCTATCCCAAAATTTTAATTGGATGTGTTTGGGGAAATGGTGGGCGTGGAAGGGGTGTTAGTTGCCCACCAATTACTTTTGACTATTAAAAAGGGCAAAAGCCCTTTCAATTTCTAATCAAATGAGCCTTTTTCAAAGTTTCTACGACATCTCCTTCAATGCGTAGTGCCCTGGTCTAAAGAAAATAATACATTTTGCCTACATCACTCTTTACTTAGGCGGCATTATTGAGTGGTCTATGATGAGAGTAGAAAACAAAGCAGGATTTTAAAATAATTTCTTTAAGACTAGATTTTAGGCACTTTGATGAGCAAAGCCCAGGCCTACAAGGACCAAAACATTCATTAGGTTTCGAAATAATTGGCAAATATGGGCTTCTAAGTTTAAGAAACATATAAAGAATCTCTGCAAGCGTTGCAAATGTGACTTAAGAAGGGTTTCCCAATATCTCTACTGGGATTAGGTAGTCCAACCAGATTGAAGCCAGTATCCCCCAGGGATGTGCACATAGGAAGGGTCTCACACACCCTCCCTCCGCATTCCTGAGAATTTCATATTCAAATTATAAAATTAAATATGCTTTTTAATGTTGGACCCCATGAAAATCATACGTGCCTGGTATCACTATAAAAGACAATTATACACAGTAATTGAACCAATTTAAGTAAAGATTTACTTAGAAACAGTGGGAAGTATGAAATACATCTTATCAATCTGAATATAAACCTAAAATATTGGACTTAAAACTTCCAAACATACAAAGACGAAACTGAATTTGTACCGTCTGTTTCAATTGGTAAAAATTGATCACATCAATCTTCATCTTCGCTCTGGCCTTCAACGCTATGTTCACTCGAAATCATATTTATCTAAAAAAAGATAATACTATACCTATCATTTCGAAAGAGCATTCTCTCTTATTCCGTTAGAACAGGACTAACTAGTAAGGCTATTCCATAAATACTAACTAATTGTGTATTAAAAATCCGTTTAGAACTGAGGTGCAATGTATAGCCTATACACAAATTCTTGTTCCAGATCAGCTTTTTGACAGGGCACTATCGGCAGAACACAAAATCGATTATCCAAGCAAAAATCGAAAAAAATGGTGAATTGAATGGATCAAACTATCATTTAATGTTTACCTCCAGTTTTATATATATCTACTTTATATAGTACTTACTGTGTCTATAAAAACCGAAATTAAAGTATAGGAAGCCCTGCCAATCGAATTTGACTTTGCTGCAAATCGTAATCCCATTATAATACCAATCGTAATCCCACGGTGCGCAAGGGTTAATAAAGACACACAAAGGGTATTTTTTTGCAGTATGGAGAAAACAAATATAATGAAAAGAGAAATCATCAATGTAACAGCACAAACACAAACACAAAAAAAAGAAAAAAAAGAAGAAAAAAAAAGAAAGGAGATAGAAGGAGAAAGGGAAAACTGTTTTCCTAAATTAGTGGCTAATATAGACCAGCACTTGAACAAGGCCTTAACCCTACTCATCCATACAACCACATAGGTCAAACAGCATAGCCATACACAATCAACCATAAAGAATAATCCATGGACAGGCAGTCATGTCGTCAATAAGTATAAGTCGTCATTTACCAAACAATAAAAACACTAAAGACAAATAATTCAGAGGCAACAACCCAACACAAGGGCTCATCAGGAGAATAAACTTGCCTATAGGGTTTCGGCACTTTAAATTCTCTACCCAGTCAAGTGTTGTGCCTACCACAGAATATCCATGGCATCCCCGTGTCAGGTATCACCCCCAAAATACATGTCTATGAAAAAAAAAAAAAAAAAAAAAAAAAAAAAAAAAAAAAAAAAAAAAAAAAAAAAAAAAAAAACAGCAAATGTAGAACAACCAAGTAACACCAAAACAAACTTATCCTGTTAATATATTCCTCTTTCTAGCAACAGTAGGTAAACTAAATGTGATAAATTTTACCAAATCACAAATATTAAAACATTGCAAAAAACCTGAATGAACTAAACAATTATAGAATTCATCTTTACCATGAGGCTATTTTTAAAAAATTCCGCTCTATTAGAAATACAATTCAAAATAAATGGCGCTGCATCATCTTTTCGCGAACCTCCGAAATTAGCCGAAAATTTCCTTAAGTATTTCCAGATAATTCTTTTGGTATTTATTTAAAAGTTCATTACAATGAAAACTAATTTTTTTAAATTGCCAAGTTAATTTATTTGCAGAAAAACCTCTTAATATCAATTTTTGGCTTAAGATTTTACATTTATTTTTAAAATCAATATAATTGCTACAGATCCTTGCATAACGAAGTAACTGTGAGAAGAACGCCGAATATGTGATATTTGAGTGTATATTACTTTCAAAGAATGGGAAACTAATCACTTCAAAATCAAAATCATCCGTTTTATTATACATTTTAAAACTTAATTTATTATTATCAGAAATATTAATATTTAAATCTAAGAAACGATCTTCATGACCTGCGCCATGACTAGGTTCAAGAGTAAGCTCTGATGGATATATATTCTTAGAAATATCAATGAAATCCTTACAATTTAAGACCAAAATATCATCTAAATATCTTTTATTATTTGACAAAACATGTTTTAAATCATTTGGATTATTCTTATCCATCATATATTTATATTCTAGTTGACTTAAAAACAAGTCAGCTATAAATGGGCTGGCATTCCCCCCCCCCCATGGGAATTCCCACGATTTGCTTGTACAGATCACCACCAAATCTTATATAAGTATTATATAAAACAAATTCTAATAACTCAAAGATCACATCCAAGTTGTAACATTTCGAATTAACTGTAGTCTTAAAGCAGTTTGTCCATATAGCTTTTTTATTATAAGTGTCTATTTTTAAGAACCTTTTACTAGATAAGAGGAAAGATTTCTTGATAACAGTTTTTAAATTATCTAACACTACATTAAGTGATAAATTAGTATACATTGTCGCAAAATCGAAACACTCAATTCTTTTAGCTGAAACCATTGTTAAAGAATCTATCACCTACAGTGAATTATTAACGCTCCAATATGGGTTAAAATTCGAAAATCTTTTAATACCAGAACAATAAGTTTCAAGTTTATTTATAATTTCCTTTAAAATTAAAGAGAGGTCAGTAGCAGCAATGCGGGTTGGGGTATAAATAAAATAACCTCACTCCTGACTAAACAGGCAATACTGAATGGCAAATACACGGGTCACTAGTTCTGTTTTTTTTTTAACGTAAGTAATAGGTTTGAGATGAGCAGCTCAAATCAGAATAGTCACTCCTTGCGCTGTTTCTGAAAACTAATTGAGAGCGACCAAAAAGTTCCCTTCGACCTAACAGTAGATCGCAATGGACGGTTTGGCTGTATCTATTTAAACAAATATTTGAGCCAAATCTAATGGTTGTGAAACAGTTCGTGGTAGAACGAACTGTAAGTAAAGAGCAACGAGGCTCAGTAACATTAAAAGAAACGAATTTATATGCTGATTTAAAATATATAAAGTTCCTTAAGCTTAATATTACCTTTTAAAAATGACGAGCGTGAGAAAATATGCCTAATTTTTTGAAAAACGGGGGAAACAACTCCGAAACTTCAAGCAGTCTTAATAAAAAATACAACCTCCGATTTAGCATACCAGAGAACCCTACTATAGAGGTTTCAAGCTCCTATATACAAAAATGTGTAATTTTGAATTTTTTGCCATAAAATAGTCAGGAATGCGTGTTTTTTGTTTATTCCAGGGGTATTTGTATGGAAGCTAGAAGATCTTTGAACCTAGAAGACCAGGGGAGGGCTGATTTGATGGAAAATCAAAGGTTTTAGTGCCCTTTTCAGGTGAAATAAAAAAAAAACTTTCCAAAACAGAAGTTTTCTAAAAAAAGTAAAGGCAGTATTAAGCTTAAGATATGAAGAAATCAAAATCTACAATAGCTCAAAATCAAAAATACCAGAGATTACTATTAAAGAATAAATGAAACCCAAAATGAAAAAAAAAAAAAAAAAAAAAAAAAAACAGAGCAAAAAAGCATACAACAGGTACTAATATAAATGAATGAGTAAATCTTAAAACGGGTAAAGCTAAAGTTGAATATGCAAGTCAAGCTTAAACGAACAAAAATATGAAGTATAAATGAAACCCAAAACGAACACAAATTAAATAAACAATCATAGCAAACAAACATACAATAGGTACTAATATTAATGAGTAAATAAATCTTAAAACGAGTGAAACTTAAACTGAATATGTAAATCAAGCTTGAAACCAACAAAATTCTTTACAGAAAAGAGTTTGGGTTTTGCCTCCTTCACTCACTGTAAAAGTCTAAAACCTACTCCATTATTGGCGCTTTACTGAAAACTACATGTGTTTTGAACAGTCTTGGGAAGTACAAATAAAATCAAACTGAACGCTTGATATATAATGCTATTAACTGTTGAAAGATCATCAGTTCAAGATTTTATTTCACTGTAATTTTAATTTTATTTTTAATTCTGCAATAACTGGAAAATAAAGTATTCTTAAGATAATTCAATTTCAGTGGAGCAGCAATGACGTAGTAGACTTAAGACTTTTACAGCTAGGGAAGGGGTCAGTATCCAAACTCTTGTTTGCAGTGAATCTATATTTGTCTTGAACAGCATTGGAAAGAAGTAATAAAATTAAAATAAATATTCCATACATAATGATATTAATTGCTGAAAGCTCTTCATTTCAAAATTTAATACTACTGAATTTTTTATGTTTATTTTCAATGTTGTAATAAGTACAAAACAAAATATTTGTATATAACTCGTTTTCAAGATCTGGATTTTATGCCAAGACTTCAGTAACTGAAATCACATCAATATGGTTAAATTTTGCTTTAGCGCGTGGAGCAAGGTATTAAGGAAGGGGCAACCTCACTCGTATACGGAATATTTGCTGTTCTTTTTCAGTTTTAATGTTGCTTCTTTCAGTTGAAAAGAACCTTGGTTTTTTATATTTAATTTTCACTTAGTAAGGTTTACCAAAACGTCAATATTTGTTTTGGCAATTTATTCGTCACCCGATGAAAAAAGAAACCCTGATGGCTGACATTTTACACCCCTCTGTTTTCAATCAAAGAAGAAACCTTATTTTCTCCATCTGTAATTTGATGCATTTAAACTAATGCTAAACCTCTTCCTTATGCTCTGCTAAACATGTTCTGTTAAAAAAATTTCTTTATAGATATATAATGGATATTTAATTTTTGGCTGGATTCCAAACAGTATCAAGGACATAATAAACATTCACTGACCCACGGAAAAACCACGATTTTTAATATTTCCCCTTGGTAGTTTCAAAACTATGAATTTTTCAGGGAATACCACTTTTTGTCAATTTTGCGACGTTGAACCGTGAAAACAAACAAGCAACACTGATTAAATTGAATTTGACAATACTTTTCGTCTATAAAACTTGAAACATCAACAATCCGTTGATTCCCCAAGGCAACTGCACTTTCAAAAGAAGGTAACAGCCCCTTAAACTGTTTGGTACCAAAAGCTTTTAGCTTTTTATTTGTTGATACCCCCCTCCTCCCAAGTTTCTTTATTTTCTTAAATTGGTGCCTGCTATTACTAAAAACTGTACTAATGCATATAAGCCTCTTTTTTTTTTATTAAAAACTGAATTCCTCATTTTTTTTCTGAATACTTTGAGATACGTATGGATTAAGAAACGCATTATGTGTGTATCTTAATCTATTGAGATACATATTAGAGACGTAGCAAACACTATCTGAAGCTGAACTGTGCCTGTTCAATAGCAAACTAATATCCATATTGGCATATGGATGCAAATTGTGGAGTCTGTCTACAGCTGTAGACAAAAAGTTGCTTCAATTTCAGAATAATTGCCTGCAAAGAATGCTTACAATTAGCTTCACCAACTGAAGACCTAATACCCAGATTACGTCTCTCACTAAGCAGCCACAAATAACCAATAAAGTCAGATGAAGAAGATGGCGGCACTGAGGTAATATGACTCGAATGAGACAGGCAAGGGTTCTATATGAAGTGTACTGCTGGAACCCTCCGAGGCGTGGAAGAGCGGTAGACAATGGACCATAATTAGCCGTTCCTTAGAAGCTGAGACAAAAGGTCTTCCTTCATCCTTCAAAGAACTGTGGTCTTTAGCTAATATCATCGGACGCGGAGTTCACCTGTTGCTGCCCTACGCGCCAATAAATGAGGACCTAAGTCTAAGAATAAATATATGGTTGATCAATTAAATATACACTTAACCAATTAAAACAGATTTTTTTTCGATGTCGTTAGCACTTCAGGAAATTTCAATAGAAATTAACAAATGACGAGGACACTAAAAAAAGAAAGAAGCAAAAATCACAAACCTTTTCGCGTATAATCGGAATGGCAAGTTTGAAAAATCTTTTTTCCTCCTGATCCAGGCCCTAAAATATATATGAAAATCAAAGGAAATAATTTGAACTCTCTTTTTAAAATGAAGACATGTTCAGAATAAATTTTCAACAAGTGAACTAAGGATAAACAGTTATTACAGGAAAAGGCGAATTCAACACTAGTGTAACTTTTTATCGAAAACCGATTGTAAGAACGATACTTTCAAGACCAAAAAAAAACAAACACTGATTTGTTTCTGAATTTCAACTTAATTGCAAAAACAATTCAAAATAAATGAGGAACCTTTATCATAGTATTTTTTCTTTTTTAAAGACAAATCAAAATTAGAACTGTGTTGTTTTATATGTATTTTCAAGCCCCGAAGGCCGTATAAAAAAAGAAACTTAAAACACAAATACAGGGGAAAACATACATTCCACAGATAAAAGATTATATTACTCAATTGACACACAGAAGAAACTCATGGCACTTGCGTATAAGTACACGGACTATTCAGATACAAACTCCTATTCATAGCTCAGATTATCCTTGTTCAAAATATCCAGGTGTACGCTTTTTGTTCTTAAAAATTCAAACATGAACAGTCTTGATTCCCAAGAGGTAAATCTTCAAAGAAAAGCTATATCATTTTAAGCTGCTTGGTGCCTTTTGTTTTTACCCTATTTATGCAGATTTTTCACTCACAGTCCTTTTTCTTTGTTTGGCAAGTGGTTCCAATTCATGAAAATTAAGGAGGGGGTTAAGGATTTTCTAAAAAAATAATTGTTTCTGAAAATTAGGGTAACTTCTCCCTCCCTTCATTGACTCTCCTGTTACAAAAAAAAAAATGCATAACTGCTAATGCCAACTTTTAAACACACATAACCCACCGATGAAATTGAAAAAGACTCCAAACATATTGGGATATGGTGGTAGATAGGTTTTTGAGCGTTAGGTTTCTCTTAAGAGGTTATTACTATTTATACGATATTTGAAAGATACGGTTTTGTTTTACTTTAACCCCCAATTATACCTTTTTGATGCCAGGACAGTTGACAAATTTAAGCTTAACGGAAAAGTCGATATGTCGTTTTCATCTAACATCAAGTTATGTCCTATTTTACTACTCCTAATTCTGATTCTATCCCCATGGTTCTAATTTAACACATGCAATACTTTTCGTTTTTTTACTCATCTCCTGGTAAAAACCCCACAAGAAAACAATTTATAATTAGATCTACGTTGCATGGGCAACGTGAGGTGTTGCGGCAACCTTTGCTCGGCTTCGCCGAGTAAAGTGTTGCGAGAGCAACACTTTGGTTTTGTTTCCTCGCTGCGACTAAACGCTGAAGTTGTTAATCTGTAAGGATGCTAAAATACATACTAGGTACACCAACTCGCAAAAGTTGCAAACTCCTCATTGCTAAAGATGATTGTAGCCTTACAGCCGATTATTACTTACAAGTCCCCTACATGTCTTACCACTGGAACCAAATTGGTCTTACCATCAAATACAACGGAAACAAAAAATAGGTACACCAACTAGTAAGAGTTGCGAACCCCTCATTGCCGACGATGATTATGAGCTAACAGCCGACTGTTGCTTACAACTCCCCTATATGTCTCACAATTGGTATCGGCCTATTTTTGGTTTCAGTGTGTACCTTACTACTGAAGTTGTCAACCCCTTTAAACTTTCAAACTGGTATATCTCATGAAGGAATTTTTGTACAAAAAAATGGATGACATATACTTTGATCAGCTCATCAAAAGCTATCGACTGCCGTCAAAAAAAAAAAATCTATCTGTCTTAGTTCAAAAGTTGACTTTTTTGCCGTAGGCCAACTTTCTAACGTCATCACTTAGAAAGGAGCAAAGGATAAACTCTAATTTCTTTAGCAATGAGAGAACTTTTAAAGTTTAAGAGGCACATCTGATACCATTTCTCTACCGCAATCCCAAGTGCGAAAAACCGAATGATAAACTCAGCTGAAATCACGAACAGAAATGGCTAGAAACAATAGATGGCAGCACTTTCGGACCCGTGGGAAAATGCCGCTTTTTTGCTTCTCTAAATTTTTCTATTTATCACTCAAAGAAGATATATTGGCTGTGGGGCAGGGTAACTGTCGCATATATTTAACACTTATGGATTTTAGTCCATCTTCAATTTGAAACTGGTGCCTGCCTGCTTGCCTGCTAGAACGGAGCTTTCCACTCGAAAGCAGAAACATGGTTTGATGAAACGAAAGCTTGGCTGCATAACTTCAGATAGTCCTCTCTGACATAGGCTATACAACTCCTCTTCACTTCACACACTATAGGCTCTGGCTCAAGGACAAGCAAAAACCATCCTTTTTGGCCCCAGGCAAGAGTTCTACGATGCTTTCCAAAATGTAAAGTCATATTCATCAATCCGGCCTAAGGTCTACACTTTCCGTAAAAACCGCAGAGGTTAGACCCTTACCACTTTCTAGCAATAAGCTGAAATCGGGGTGCTAGGAACAAAAAAAAAAAAACACGACAAAACCAAAGTGTTGCTCTCGCAACACAATTAAAGCTACATAAAGTATAGGTATATTTTTGTATTTCCTTTAATTCTTTATTGGGTGCCTGTCGAAAAATTAAAACCACAATCTTCTCAAAATGAGGATGGGATCCACTTCATATCAAATCATGTCAAATTGTCTCCCACTTCTTTTCTTCTTCTTCTTTTAAAATTATTTAATCTTATCCTCAAATCTGGTAGTGTTCCTTCATCTTTCAGGATGGAGGGAGGGGGGGGGTAACTCTTATCCCAAAATCCGGCAAAAGAGATCACCAATCACGTAACTCTTTTAAACCCATTACAAAGGGTTCTATAATTGGTAAGATTTTCGAACTATGTATAAAGGGTATCAAGTAGGCTTCAAAAGAGGAATAGGCTGTGGCCATGCCCATACAACTTTTAAGAGTAAAGGTCGTCTGGCTCTCCGCTTTATTTGCATGCTTCTGCTCTTTCAGCAAATTGCTTAATTTGCAACAAGAGTACTTCATTTCTGGTTTCAAATACTGTTCTTTTTCTGGGATTACCTTATTGCGCTTCAGCTCGAAGTTCAAAGTCAATGTTAATTTTAAATATTCAAGAAAAAATTAAAAAGGCATTTGGCTCGGTAACACAGCTTCGAGATATCTATCCTGCCCTTTTTTTCGAGATTTTAATATCTTCTATTTTTCTTCAATTTGCCTTTGCTATTTTAAATACTGTAAATTTTTACTTGGTTTTCCAATTTGTGTAAGGAATACCCAATTAGTTTTGAAATATAAAATTACAGGGCCGTTTGAAGTGACAAGGATTAAAAGGGATAATTTTACCACAAGTCTGAAAAATTTTTGTACGCATAACCTATCCTCTTTTTTTCCCAGAATTAAAATAATGTTTTGTTTTTTTTCTACGTATTTACTGAGTTATGTTATAAAGCTCATTTATAATTAGTTGTTTTGTTTCATTTGTTAATGTTTGTTTCGTTGTTTGGTGTCTGATTTCGTTTGTATAAAATCGGTTGTTTTGTTTGGTGATGTATTTCATTTTGTATTTTATAAACTCCTCAATTTTCAGAAAAATAAATAAAAAAATAAATATGAGTATAAGCATAAATTTCTCTTCTATTTCAATTTGCATTATTATAGTTCAGTTCCCGTAGTTCTAATTTAATGGGTACAGCATTGTTTTTCCTAATTCCATTTTCTGATTAAAACCCAACAGGAAAATGATATACAATGGGTTTAGCAAGCTGGTACAGAGTATAAAGTATATAGGGTACAAATTAAAATAAAAATATCAAAGCTAAAAATTAAGAGTACTCGAAATTTCTACACAAACCTTGCACCACATTATTTTCTAGAAGATATAAAAATCTTTTCTTCGGAGTATTTGTTGTTTTCGGCTATTTTGTTTTTAATGCTGTCATTTAAGAAGTATTTTGATTGTTTAGAAATATTTTTTCTTAAATATATAAACATTTAAAATTGAACACTAAAAGTAACAATCAAAGTTAGAGCTTCTTTACAATTATAACTTTAAGGTAACAACAACAACAACTTACAATACAATTGTAATCTAAGTTTTACAACCCATAAGGTTACACCATCAAAAAAGGCAAGAACTGAGAGAAGGTGATTATCTATATAATCCACGCCAAAATGGGAACAGGAGGAAGAACAGCAATATAATATATAGTTTGCAGCAGCACTTTGGCTTATTAGTAAGAAAACATATTTGCAGAAGTTACATGTGGAAAGAAAGAAAAAAAAATAAGCTTGAGGAATAGGAAACAAGCTTAAAGTACATATTTCCTTTTTACTTACAAAAAAAAACTGTAGCCCAAATCAAAAATTTTAAGCTAAATATTAACTAGGTGCTTACTTGTGTTGCGAGAGCAACACTTAGGTTTTGTCGTGTTTTTTTTTCTAGCACCCCGATTTCAGCTTATTCCTAGAAAGTGGTAAGGGTCTAACCTCTGCAGTTTTTACGGAAAGTGTGGACCTTTTGCCGGATTAATAAATATCACTGCATTTTGGAAAGCTTCGTAGAACTCTTGCCTGGGGACAAAAAGGATGGTTTTTGCTTGTGTTTCTACCCATTTTGGTTCGTGATTTCACCTGAGGTTATCATTCCGTTTTCCGCACTTGGGATTGCGGTAGAGAAATGGTATAATAATAATAATTTATTTATAACCCACAAAATACATAAAACTGTGAAGTAAACACACACAAAAAGAAAAAACAAGAAAAAAAGCATAACAACATAAATAACATAACAACATATAACATAAATAAATTACCTCAATTCAAAAAATGGCCAAAGAGGGTCAAAACCACCAATCATTTGCTGAGTTTTAAGAGACATATCTGTAGATAATTGTTTCAGTCGCGAGGGCGCATCAACGATGTCAAATTTAGAAACGACTGTATGGTTCCGATACCACCGAGGCAGACGCAGCAAATACTTGCAATACTTAAAATATCCTGAGTGTATTTTCTTTGTATCCTTCTTGCGAAGGAGGAAAGCGAAACCAGAAAGATAAAAAACAGCAGGGGCACAAAAACTAGAATAAAGACGACATAGTCCTTTCCGGTTATACCGACCATGATTTGGTGAAATTTTTCGTAACCAACCTGCATACTTTTCAGCACGCTCGACGTAATAGCGGAGCAAGTAGGCGAAAGTGACGTTGAAAAAGAGAGACCCAACCATTTAATACTTGCTGAACATGGTATAGTAGAAGAACCCAAGCAAAGAGCTGATGCCGGTGGAGGACTCCCAAAACACAAAAACTGACATTTGAAGGCATTAACTGAAAGGCCTACTGTGGATAGTGCGGTTGAAAGCCGGTCAAAGTTGGTAATTAGACTATATTTTGTTCGGCTAAGAAGCAGAACATCATCAGCATATGCAACGTGACTAATGCCTAAATTATGATTTTAAACAATTGACGTTTGAAGACGTCGGAGACACGAAGCTAAAACACACTTATATATGCTCGGGGATAACACGGCACATTGCCTAACACCTTTTTTAACAGGAATATACTCCCCTACAGTACCATTCCACTTCACCCTAACTGAAGAATTAGCATACCAATACTTAAGCACGGAAACAATAGAAAGGTTAACACCTTACGCTACTAGAAAAAACAAAGCATTTGAATGAATTACATTGTCAAAAGCACTAGATATGTCAACAGTCAAACAATACAGGGGACTTTTTTGAGCAACAGCTTGTTTCATGAGCCGACCCACAATATGGTGAGCTTGAACGCAGCCATACCTTTTCTAAAACCAAGCTGGAAGGGCGTAAAATTGCACTTGGAGTTAATGGCCGGTAGCAGTACATATTCAAATAGCTTACTAACAAAACAAGACACAATTATAGGACGGTAATTGGAGCAAGCACTGGGGTCCTTACCCCTCTTAACTATGGGATATATACAACCGGACAAAAAACTATCTGGCACAATGGATTGTGCCAAACATATCTGATACAATCACTGCAAATGCTTCAGTAGTTCAGGACAATCATAAGCAATAAACTTGAAGCAAAGACCATCACTATCGCGAGACTTAGACTTATTCACTTGCTTAAGAGCTCGGAATATAATACCAGATTCCACCGATAACACTAGAGATTGGTTGATACGAACTGGGAGGATTCAGTTGACAAGTTTGGAGATTAACATTAAATGAAAGCAAAATATTTTTATAATGAGAAACGAAGTCACATAGCGGAAGAGACGAATTAATTGGAGATGAACACTTTACACTGTTTATAACACGATCCCAGGATTTCTTGTCACAAGGACCATCCCAGGCATTCAGTCTCACTCTACGCAGGGAATATACTCTCGTTTGGTTTTCTGTTTTATTTGATGTACTGAACCAGAAGGAGGACGATCACAGGCTATCCACATACGGAGCCAGAACTTAGCTTTTTGCTTAGCCATCTTCACTTTAGGATCAACTTTCCAAAAGGGATTGCGAGTACCTGTTCGCACGTGCTGAGACGGGACAGCTTTTTTAGCGGCAGACTTGAGACAGAACACTATTTGCTGATAATAACTGGGACAATGTCAATACATAAAGTGGAACATTGGTATTTTCCCAATTTAACTTAGAGAACCACTTGGGAGAGTTACGTTGCACCGATCTAGCCATGGAGCAAGAAAGTTGGCACGTGATTGGTAAATAATCGTGGTCGATTTTAGAGTTGTCCAAATGAACTATTGATGAAAGTAAAGTTTAATCTGACACAACTACATGGTCAGGGTTGGAAGTAAGACCACCACTATTGTGAATACAAGTAAATAGAAGATCTTTATCAGCAAGATGGAATCCTCCGGGTAGTGAATCGAGAAAGATTTCAGATCGGTCAGAATTAGATAATAAGTCAGTGTTCATGTCGCCGGCGAGAAACCATTTGGTATTTTGTTTTGAAAGGTCCCTAAGTAGTGTTCGTAGGTGATTACATGCTTGTGAAAAACTAGACAATGACTGCACAGTCTTTTTATCACAGGGGAAATAAATGTTTATAAATGTGGTATCACCACATCTTATCGCTAAGATGTTAGCGTCACTTTGCAATAATATCGGCTGAATCTTATGTCTGAAATAGATGGCCAGACCTCCTGATGGTCTACCACGGCTTTTCTGGGTGGCTCTTAAGAAGGTATAATGGGTCCGAAAGCGCTTTAGGCTATCGACATTCACTTTAGAGAGAAGGTGCTCCTGTAAAAACACAATATCATTTTCAAGCAGGTCACTAATCAGTAGATCCTTGTCTTTTGTACCATTAATATTGAGGGACACAAGCCTAAACAGAGTTTGAGCATTCATTCATTAGCACTGTTGAGAGCCTATCGGAGAACTTTGCATTTCAGACTAAAACTTAAGTGTTCCATAGTGCAATCTGCACATTTTGGCGAGGCTTGGCAAGGGTTTTCGTTGGAATTCATATGAGGGCCAGAACATCTGGAACACTTGGGATGTGCTGGTGAGCGGTGACAAGCTTCAATCAGGTGATCAGTACTTTGACAGCGAAAGCATCAACGCGGAATGGATTGAAAGGGCTTAGCGCGAAAAATTTCGTACCCAATGCGGATTCCCGACTCCAGTACCGCGTTCAGAGCGGCTTCGTCGATAAACTCGAGGCGAAAAGTGCGAGAATTGCCGATTTGATTAGCATCTACTGAGGCCTCTAAATCAGTTCTTGAATAGTTATGGGGTATTTCACGGACAACTGCTAAAGGCTTTTTATCAATTACTTTGATTTCAACGTTTGGAATGGAACTAGTAACAGCTGCAGCCAGCGTGTCGGCTGAGCGCTTATCACGTGCCATCACAACCCAGCTTCTGCTGTGTGGCAAAGATTTCGGATTTGCAATCCCGTCGTGACCATCCAACGTTTCGAGCATCTTAATACGAAGGATTGGGTCACTGAGCTCCGGGGGTGGGTTCCTTGCAACGACAACATAGGACGGTTTTTTCATATTTGGAGTAGGGGCTTCAAGCTTAGACTGTCCCTCAGTAGCCTTGGACGCAATATCAGATATGCCGCTTAAAACTTAAAAGTTCTCTCATTGCTAAAGAAATTAGAGTTTATACTTTGCTCCTTTTTAAGTAATGACGTTAGAAACTTTGCCTACGGCAGAAAAGTCAACTATTGAACTGAGACAGATAGATTTTTTTCGACGACAATCGATAGCTCTTGATGAGCTGATCAAAGTATATTCCATCCATTTTTTGGTAGAAAAATTTCTTCATGTGATATACCAGTTTGAAAGTTTAAAGGGGTTGACAACTTCAGTAGTAAGGTACACACTGAAACCAAAAATAGGCCGATACAGAAATGATATCAGATATGCCTATTAAAATTTAAAAGTTCTCTCATTGCTAAAAAAAAATTAGAGTTTATCCTTTGCTCCTTTCTAAATGATGACGTTAGAAACTTAGCCTACGACAAAAAAGTCAACTTCTAAACTAAGACAGATAAATTTTTTTCAACGGCAATCAATAGCTCTTCATGAGCAGATCAAAGTATATGTAATCCATTTTTTTGGTAGAAAACTTCCTTCATGAGACATACCAGTTTGAAAGTATAAAGGGGTTGACAACTTCAGTAGTAAGGTACACACTGAAACCAAAAATAGGCCGATGCCAATTCTGAGACATACAGGGGAGTTTTAAGCAACAGTCCGCTGTTAGCTCATAATCATAATCGGCAATGAGGGGTTCGCAAGTTTTGCTACTTGGTGTACCTATTATTTTTTTTCGTTCTATTTGATGGTAATACCAATTTGGTTCCAGTGGTAAGACACGAAGGGACTTCTAAGTAATAATCGGCTGTTAGGCTACAATCACCTTCAGCGATGAGGGGTTTGCAACCTTTAATAGTTGCAATGAGGGGCTTGCAACTTTTGCGAGTTGGTGTACCTAGTATTTATTATAAGATCCTTACAGATTAACAACTTCAGCGTTTAATCGAAGCGAGGAAACAAAACCAAAGTGTTACTCTCGCAACACTTTACTAGGTGAGGCCGAACAAAGGTTGCCATAACACCTCACGTTGCCTATGGAACGTAGATCTACTTTCATCTTATAATGGTTTACTTTGCTAGCCTATTTTCTTCAGTAAACTTGAAAGTGGCTTCAAATCACGGAAATATAGAGAGGGCAAATATACTTCTCACAATCTAGAGGAGGCTAGACATATCATTTTTTTCAACCAAAAAAAAAAAAAAAAAAAAAAAAAAAACAAAGAGCGATGTGGGCAAAGTTCCTAAAATACACTTAAAACAGATAGGTCTACAAGAGGTATGTCTATAAACAAAAATAAAAAACTCACAGCATAAAATTCTTTCATCCTATTTTGAAAATCATCTTTTTTTTGACGGTACATCAAAAAAATTTCTTCCTGTTCCTTAGGTTGTAATCTTTGGAACTTTTTCCTAGCCTTTTCTAGATCCCTGGTAGGGTAAATTTCCATAAAGACGTCCAATGCTCCTCTGAAAATCACAACGTATTATAGTGATTATATATAGCCATTTGAGGAAAGAAGGAAGCATATGTGCCAGAGTAGGCATTAGAATGATCCTTACTTTAAACATATAGTGACGAAATTGGGGATGTATATTGGGGGTGGGGTATTCCACATTTTGTTGAAGATTGTAAAAAATTGGTAGAACTAGGGAAAGAATTTCGTGGGAAGAGTTCTAATGATGAAAACTATTGGGTAATGAGAACAAACAGATTCAGAGTAATTTTTTAAACTGCAAGAGTTCCTGGGACTGAACTTCCGACCTCTTTTTCTGTAGGCTGATGGTGGATTGTAATGATATGTTTAATATTAAGAGCACCTCTTTTCCGCAGCCCTTGCAGATCCCTTAGCAAATAAATCAATATTATTGTTATCCTATATATATATAACTAAAAAATTCGTTCCATGGACATCGAAAAATATCGAAAAAAAGCACATTTTTTTCCTATTTTGGCACCCAACAAGGTCCCAAACTGAAATGAAAAGTAAAGAGAATTTAGATAAAAAGAATTAGTTGGAAAAACAAAAAAATTTGTGAAGAGGACCCACTTTTCTTTACAGATGCTCATATATGCTGGAATTAATTGAACTTAAGAATGTCCAAACCCTCCCATCACAAGGCTGTAAAAGACAGGTTGTATCATTCTGCACAGTATTCCAATCCTAATTTACAGGCATTTTCGGATTTTTTGCGGCTAGAAAACCAAAAAGCCAGGTCTAAATCAAGGGACTTCTGTACAACTATGGTTATATGGGTGCATTCTTGAGAAGTTCCAGTTGCTCCGCAGCATGAAGAGGGTGTGAGGGCCATAAAAGAGGGAAAGAAGGGTGATTTAAGAGAAAGAGAGAAAGAGAGAAAGAGAGAGAGAGAGAGGGAGAGAGAGTGAGAGAGAGAGAGAGATTTAAACTCACAATGAATCCTGTACAGGGTAGCCAGGCACTGATTTTTTCAATGCATTTGTCAATTCGTTGTAATCGAGCGTTTTCATTTCATTGAGGCTCAAGTAACTCTTCTGGGTCCTTTGTACTTTTCCTCCTAAATTACCTCCCTCATTTTTTTTTAATTTTAAAGATGGCAGTACCGGCGTAGTATTGTCACTATCACTATCACTTTCCGTTTTTGAAAGGTCTGTTTTCGGCGATTCTCTTTCATTTTCACTTTCAGAAGATAAGTCTTTCTTACTTTGAAGTTTTACAGGCTTATTCGTTCGGTTAAATTTTCCTGCTTTAGCAGCTGAAGGCTCGGCAACATTTGTTTCTTCATCTTTTTCATCACTGGAGTCAAGCATCGGTGGTTCAAGAGAAAGTTTTCTAGAAAGTGTTTTGGGTATTGGTTCTTCTGTGTCACTACCAGAATCATCCGCTTTAGAAAAAACAATCAACTTTTTGTTTTGTTTTTTCTTCGTCTCTTCGGCACCTTCTGTCACTTCGCGTAACTCTTCTGAGTCTAAATCACTCAAATCTAGCTGTTTCTTTTCTAGTACCTTTCTTTTAGCTTCTTTAACCGGTTTTATCTCAGGTTCATCATCTTCAGAGTCATTACTTCCACTTTCCTTCCTTTTAGGTACTTTACCGTTCATCTTTTTTTTCCCTATTTGTTTTTTCTTTGTAGCACGTTTCTCATCTTCACTTCCATTCGATTTCAGCTTAGTCCTTTTTGATTTGGTCTCAAGTACATCCGGATCCATTTCATTTAGCGTCACGGTCGATTTTGATTTTTTAGATTTCGGCTGAGCTAAGTCAGAATCCTCGAAGTCAGAAGCTAAAACTTCCTTCGCAACTGATTTTTTTTTCTGAAAAGAAAAGAAAAGAAAAGAAAATGAGAAAGCCAAACGTAAAGGGAGAGTCCTCTTGAAGACTTGAAAAACACCTATTTCCTAACCAAAGTCCACTTTAAATCGTGTGAGTCGACAAAATTGTGTCAGTCCATAGACAAAACATCAGCTGTAAGGAGATGTTTATCCAAATATCCACAAAGATATTAGAAAAAGAAGTAGTTCAGGATTTAAATGAAAACAAGCTAATAACCATTTAATTAAGTATTGATTTAAACCCTCATAGGTTATCCCTAGCGCGAAAGTGTTGTATTTTATTTATTTATTTGTGAATGTTGAAATAAAAACTTGAGCTTGAAAAAAAAAAGACTTAAACTTGACAATAATAATAATAATTTATTTGTGACCCACGTGCAACAGCAGAGCATAAAAAAAAACACACAGAAAAAAAAACTTCTGATAACACATTAAATTACTGTAGAAAACATTTTAGAAGATCATGAAAAGGGTTAATAGTAAAATGTACCGAGTCGGATAGTTTCTGGTGCAGCACTTAAAGTTTATTTAATAAATCTGGAGCCCCTAAATTTGTTACCATATCACTGTTCTTGTACCAGGGAGGAAGATACAACAAAAAACGGAGGAAACGAAAATAAGATGACTTGAGAGCCTTTAAATCTTTTCTTTTTAAAACAGGATACAATCCAGAAAGATATAAAACCGAGTGATCACAAAAGCAAGAATAAATTTGTGAAAAGGCTTTGCGAAGAACCCTAGCTATACTTCTTTTTGGAATAAAAGAAACAAATAGAAAAAAAACACTATTATATTTATGGCAAGCTTAGATGTGGCATATTTACACTTATCTCCAACTACACTTAAAATTAAATACATACTTATTTTTTCTGCCACCCTGAAAAATTGAGCTTTGCAATACTATAACAGAAAGCGGTCGTGTGCAGTCACAGCGCTGCCTAAGTAACGAGCGATAAGGCTTCAACGCATTATTTTTTTTCTTCTCATGCTACTTCGCATGGAAGAAGTAGTCGTAGAAACTCCGGAGGGAGTTCATTTGATTGAAAATTGGGCTTTCTAATACTCTTTATAAGGGTCACAATTGATTCGATGATAGTAAGCCCCCCTCCCACACCTTTTTTAGCTGCCCCTCCCCCTAAAGACATCTGATCAAAATTTTGGGGTAGCCATTTTGTTAAGAATAGTCGACAAATCAAACAACTAAACCTCCGGGTTGACGTTCTTTAGTTTTTTATTTGACTGCATAAATTTTTAATTATTTGGCTTTTACAATTTGGACAAAACTAAAAAGACACAAAAGAGCGAGTATTTTTTTTTCAGGGGAAGGAGGAAAATTTTTTTTTTGCAAAACACGTCAATAACCTATTTATATGCATTTTGTTACTTTTTTATGGATCGGAAAAAAATAAGAAGGAGGGCAGTTCAAACTAGCCCCCCCCCCCCTAAAACAGCTTTGAAGATACCCCTTTTTATCATGAAATGTAGAAGTTTTGCATTTTACCATATGTCTAAGGAAACTTCCTAAGGGTACGCCAAATTCCAATAACAAATACTGGAAACCATAATCGAAGAATATTTCAATTTTCTAATAAATCTTCAGAAATATTTCATTTTTGTAGTATATTATAAACATTATATTTCAGGTAATCTTCTAAAAATTAAAATTAATCTATTTAAGCTATTTTTTCTAAAAAAACTAAAATTATTTAATCTATACAAAGTTACCTGCTTTGCTTCTTTTTTCGTAGGTTTTTTCTTTGTGTCCATCTCGGCTGCAATTTCAGGATGTTTTTCCCTAAAAGAAGGAACAGTTGCATGATCAGCTATTTCTCACGGAAGCAAGAAAACGGACGAAGGCCAGGAAAAGAAAAGGAAAGAGAGGATTCAAAATCCCGTTGCTTTCTTTTAGTGTAAGATTGTTCCTTTCAAGCAAGCAGTTAAGAGTTAAAGCACATGCATTTATAGGCCTCAATTTTTACGAGAACAAAGGCTCCCAATAATTTGGCATTGGCGTGTCCCCACCCACTTTCGTTTAGGTCAACCTTAGATTACCCCCCGTCACCATAAATAGAAGAAGAGGAATTATTTTACTTTCTATATATAAATTAAGACGTAAAAAATAGAAAACAAAATATATAATATTAGCAAAGATATGAGGTGATTTAATTTTGCAATCAAGTGGAACGGGCTAAGCTTTGTGCTATTTTGACGGAAATTGTAGGCCCATGAGCTCAAAAATACTATCAGGATAAATGAGAGGTAATAAAATTCTGATATTGAACATGAGAGTTTTAGGTAGGAACAGTTGATATTCCTACTTGAGGCTTACTGAAAGTGGAGAGGGGAATCTTCAAACCTTTTAAAACAGGAGAATTATGCAAAAAATAGATGTATAGAGAAACATGTGGAAAATCTGGCAAAAACTACATAACCGAATATGGAGATCTTTTTCACTAAAATTTTACCAAGATATTTTTTTTGAATTTCTAAAGATACACATATATGATTAAATAAGTTTCCACTTAGCCAATCCCAACGATCAAATTTCATTGTCACTGTCCTTGATATTTTAAATACTAATTTTTCTGGCAATTACTGTTATGTTGGATCTGTCTAGTAGTTATTTTTTTTTCATATTGCTGTCAACTTTATACTTTTTCTCAATTGAAAGTTTCGTTGAAAATATGTTTTTTATTTCCATTAGCATGGGGCTTAAATTAAAGTAAATTAGACTCAAATGAAAATTCAGAATTTTATTTTTCAATGCTAAAATAGGTATACACCCGTCTTTCAAGCAATTGTCTAATCTTTAGAAATAGGAAGACTCCACATAGGAGCTTTAAAAAACCTTCCCTGACGGATAATTTAGACGATGAATTCGTTTCTGAAAGTTCTGTTCTTCTAACATAACTATTTTTCAAGATAGCGCTTATAATAATATAAGCCGGGCATACCCTTATTGTAGTTGTATTATTGTTTGTAAATAAAAAGAACCGGAACCTGATAGACATCACCCGAATCAGTGAAAAAACTCTCATGAGCAAAATGGGCGCGTACCCATGATTATTTTTGAGGATTAATATTTAAAAAAGCTTTATATTAGACAATTTGAATAAAAGATTCCCAGAAATTCCAGGAAGTATGGGATCTTGGGCAGAAGGGCTGGGCCTATAAGATACCCTGGGTAAGTCCCTGGAGCAAAGACACAAGTTCAAATTTTTAAATCGCACACTACTGATACTTGGGACTTTCCAGTGTGAACACAATAGCCTAAAGGAATTTTCAATTATCAAATAGTTTGTGGTCATGAACTGTACATAAGGAGCGATGCAGCTAAATAATAACAGAAACCCTAAGAAACAAAGTCTTAAAAAAATGGAAACTTCAAAATAATCAAATTTTGATGATTACTCAAAACACATAAAAATTCATTAATTTTAATGTTACCCATCAATAGTTACGAGCATGAGTAAAATTGGCCCATTTTTAAATAAGGGGGGAAATATCCCCAAAACGTTAAGCTATCTTAATGAAAATCACATCAGATTCAGCATAGCCTATCAGAGAACCCTACAGTATTTTATATACATATATATATATATATATATATATATATATATATATATATATATATATATATATATATATATATATATATATATATATATATAGCTCCTATACATAAAAATGGAGAATATTGAATTCTTAGCCAAAATATTGCATTCAATGCGTGTTTATTAGTTTTTTTTGTTATTGATGTTTTCCCCAGGGATGATTTTATCGACCAGTGATCCGAGAATATCGGGAAAGGACTCATTTGATCGAAAATCACGAGTTCTAGAGCTCTTTTTAGGTTACCAAAATAGCAGAGGGAAGCTAGCCCCCCTCCCATGCCCTTTATTCCCAAACTCGCTCGATCAAAAGCTTGTATAGCCATTTTATTTAGCATAGTCAAAAGATCTAACAGCTATGTCTTTGAGGATGAGTTGACCTCCCACAGCCCCAGGGGAAAGGGCTGCAATCTATGAAATTTCCCATTATTCACATATATTATTGCCTATTGGGAAGTAAACATATATTTTTTGGAGGGATATTTTTCTGGAGGGGGAACGTGGGAGGATCTTTCCATGGAGGAGAAGCTGGATGTCCTGGCATTATTTAAAAACGATCAGAAATTAAATTAAAGGAAAACAAGTTTTTCTAACTGAAAGTAAGGAGTAACATTAGATCTTGAAACGAACAGAAATTATTAAGTATATGAGGAGGGTTGCTCCCTCCTCAATACCTCGCCCTTTACGCTAAGGATTTTTTAGAACTTAAACAAGCTCATCGTCCTAATTAAACGTCCCTCGTTTTTAAACAAGGGACACTTGACCTCCCACAGCCCCAGGGGGAAGGGCTGCAAGCTATGGAATTTCCCATTGTTCACATATATTATAGCCTATTGGGAAGTATACATATATTTTTTGGAGGGATATTTTTCTGGAGGGGGGACTGGGGAGGATCTTTCCATGAAGGAGAAGCTGGATGTCCTGGCATTATTCAAAAACGATCAGAAATCAAATTAAAAAAACAACAAGTTTTTCCAACTGAAAGTAAGGAGTAACATTAGAACTTGAAACGAACAGAAATTATTAAATATATGAGGAGGGTTGCTCCCTCCTCAATACCTCGCCCTTCACGCTAAAGTTTATTAGAATTTAAACAAGCTCATTGTCCTAATTAAAGGTCCCTTGTGTTTCTGGAGCCATTCTTAAATAATTGGAGCAAAAGGTCAAACTGTAGCGTAAAGAGCGAGGTATTGTGGAGAGCAACTCCTCTCATATACGAAATAATTTCTGTTCGAATTGAGTTTTAATGTTGCTCCTTACTTTCAGTAGAAAAAACGTATTTTTTCTGATTTAATCACAGTACAAGAAACTGCTTACATATGGCAAGAGGTTTAGGTCAAAAAGGGACCGTATTTTTGGCCGATGTGGGGAGAAAATGAGGACTTAGAGCACTTTATGTGTAATTGTAAGGAGTTAAAGGATTTGAGGGTAGAAACCTTTGGGATTGGTGTAAATGAAAAGATTGGATGGTTGGAATTTTAAAATGTAAGTGTAAAGTGGATATTAAGAATGTGGGGAGGTACGTGCGTGTAGCCATGCAGCACAAAGAGAGATTTTTGGAGGGTGAATGATACGCAGAACAAGAAAATATTGTTGAACGTTATTTTATATTGGTTGCTTGAAGCATTTCTTTCTTTTTTTGTAAACATGATCCATGTAGCTTTAAAACATTTAAAATATACTGATCATGCGTGTGACATTTTGTGTGATTATGTGAGTTTTATGATATTATGTGCCTTTTTTTTTGTTTTTTTTTGCAATTGTTATGCTTTTCCATAGTTATTATTATATACCCTGCTATGTCAGTTAGCATCATGTGGTGCTACTTTGTATTATTTGTTATTTTTTGCCATGCCCCCTATGTGGCTTTTGTTGCAATAAATATCTATCTATCTATCTATCTATGCAACCGACTAAAAAGAAGAAGAAAAAATTCTCGAAAATCTATGAATATAAGCGAAAGCGAGAGGCGCAAAACAGATTGGGCTTTACATAACTCGATCTTTCTACCTTGTTTCTTCAACGTAGCAACTTTTTTCGTTTTTGCATTTATGACTTGTATTAATGAGACATTTATTTGATATGATATCAATTTGATCAGTCCAATAGATAAATTCACAGAGAGTATCTCGTTTTTATAAAAGATATATAAAAAAATGTCGGAATAGCAGAAAAAACACCAAATAACACAAATAAAATAGCTAAAAACACTATTTACTGATATTTAAGGAGGTAAATAAATGTGGAAAAGACATTAAAGAAAAAAGAAGAAAGGAAACAAGATATCCATGTCTAGGGATCATCGCTTCCAACCAATCAAGGTTTGCCCTGTTCTTGATAAACCGCCCTCATTGGTCACGAGCGATATTGTCTGCACAATAATGAATAGGCCACAATATACTCCTAGTTTTCTATTATATGTTTATCTGGAAAAGCGTCTTTGCCTGCTGTATTATTTCGTTATATTTTTTCTTTATTTTATACTCCACTGTTGTTTTTTTAAAGTGGATAAATAAACAAATATATAGGCAACTACATATGAGAACTGGGCTCAAAATGAACTTGCCTAAACTCTGCAAGCTCTTGTTCATACTTTTTCAGCCTTTCCTTGTACATTTCTTCATAGTGGCTCTTCTCTTCTGCAGATAAAATATCTTTCTGTCCAACTCTTTGTTGAGCCTCTTTCTACGAAAACGAAAGACATATCAAGACATATTTTATAAACTATGAATGGATAGATACCAGTATAACAGCGTGTAAGGTGAGGAGCCCCCCACGATACTGATCACAACAACCCCCCATCCCAGACAAGTCCATTGCGAAAATGCACTTTTCCCTGTTTTGAATCCTCTTTCCTCAAAGGAAGTAATATCTGATACCGTCCCTATCTAATAATTAAATATAAAAAAAAACTAGTTGTTTTTAACTGAAAGTAAGGAGCGACATTAAAACTTAAAACAAACAGAAATTACTCCGTGTATGAAAGGGGCTGTTCCCTTCTCAGCGTCCCGCTCTATACGCTAAAGTTTGACTCTTTCTCTCAATTCTACTTTATTAAACAGTAAAAGCTTTAGCGTAAAGAGCAAGGCGTTGAGAAGGGAACAGCCGCTTTCATACACGGAGTAATTTCTGTTCGTTTTAAGCTGTAATGTCGCTCCTTACTTTCAGTTAAAAAAAAACTAGTTTTTTTTATTTGATTTCTGAACGTTTTTGAATTAATGCATGTTTGATTTTGGCTCTCCGCACATAAATTATTAAAATGAAATTTGCATATTAATTCTTTTTTTGGCTAAACGGCTTTCTCTTAGTTCTTATCAGACGATTTTGAGAAATAAGGGGTGGGGAAGGAGGCCTAGTTGCCCTCCAATTTTTCGGTTACTTAAAAAGGCAACGTTTTTTATTAGTAAAAAATATACGTAACTTAAGAATTAACTTACGTAACAAATTTCTATATTCATATATTTTTATTATGTATATGAGGGGATTTGTCCCCTCGTTAATACCTCACTTTTTACACTAAAGCTTAAGTTTTGTCCCAATTCTTTAAGAATGATCCCTGAATCAGAAAGGCCGTAGAATAAGTAGTTGAAATTACTAAAGATACTTTAGCATAAAGAGCGAGGTATTTAGGAGGAGAAGGACTCCTCATATGCGTAATAATCTCTTTTTGTTTTAAGTTTTAATGCTATTCCTTACTTTCAATTGAAAAAAAAAACTTTTTCATGTTTATTTTTTCAATGTTTTTTTTTTATAGTAATGCTAGAAAATCCTGCGCCCTTTTCATTGAATTTCTCTTCTCCCATGACATATTCCTCCAAGGAAAGATCCTCACATATAGCCACTTCCCATCAACTCCCCAAGCCAAAAATCCCCCTGAAAACGTCTGTACACTTCCCAATAACCATTACTGTATGTAAACAATGGTCAAAGTTTGTAACTTGCAGCCCCTCCCCCGGGGACTGTGAGGGAGTAAGTCATCCCCAAAGACATAGTTATTATAGTTTTTGACTATGCTGAACACAATGCCTATCTCAAAATTTTGATCCGTTGACTTTGGGTAAAAAATGAGCGTGGAAGGGGGCCTAGGTGCCCTCCAATTTTTTTGGTCACTTAAAAAGGGCACTAGAACTTTTCCTTTTCGTTAGAATGAGCCCTCTTGCGACATTCTAGGACTACTTGGTCGATACGATGACGCCTGGAAAAAAAACACGCACCCGTGATTTGTCTTCTGGCAAAAAAAAATACGAAGTTCCACATTTTTGTAGATAGGAGCTTTAAATTTTTGCAATAGGGTTTTCTGATACGCTGAATGCGATGGTGTGATTTTTGTTAAGATTCTATGACTTTTAAGGGGGTGTTTCCCCCTATTTTCCAAAATAAGGCAAATTTTCTCAGGCTCGTAACTTTTGATGACAAAGACTAAATTTGATGAAACTTATATATTTAAAATCAGCATGAAAATCCAATTCTTTTGATATATCTTTTAGTATCAAAATTCCGTTTTTTAGAGTTTCGCTTACTATTGAGCCGGGTCGCTCCTTACTACAGTTCGTTACCACGAAATGTTTGAAAATCCTTAACTAGGGACCAGCTTACTTGATAATCTAAACGTCAACCAGCTCACTTGATAGTCTACAGTTGGCTTATTTTTACCCTAGATATCAACATTAGAAGATCCCAAAATTATCTCTACAAATGCAGTTAGATAAAAAGAACAAAAATAATTTTTTTAAACGCAACTCGTTTTTTTGTAACAATAAATGTAAAATAGATAAAGGAGAAATTCAAATAGTAAAAAAGATATATATATATATATATATATATATATATATATATATATATATATATATATATATATATATATATATATATATATATATATATATATATATATATATATATATATATAAAAGGAGCTTAATGGTGAATAACTTTAGTTCACTTACCCGAAAATTTCGGCCAATTTAAATTTTAATAATCGAATTTTTGGTGTACTTTGTTTCGACATTGTCCAATGACTGAAGTTCGTCAGTTACGAGGATTGAAATTAAGGCTCCTCCACCCATTTCAACTAGGAATACTTTCTCAATTATTTAGAGATCATCTCAGCTCTGTATTGAGCTTAGTTCCAGGATAAAGGGATCACACAATACTGATGCATTTAATGTGAGGCATGTGGGGAAGCTACTGGAAAACCATACCTTTGAAATACCTTTGAAATGAAATAGAGTAAATGAAATTTAGTTTAGCGCAATTTTTTTATAGTTTTTCTGATTGGTTCATTTTACTGGTTATTAAAACAATAGAAAAGAAAATTAAAAACAATTGTCTTATTGTTATAATATTATTATTTTTATTTGTAATTGATGATCGGCAATAGTAACTAAGCATCGGCACTATTTCTGTTTTCTGTTTCTGTTTTTTCTTGCCTGTTTCTGTTTCTGTTTTTACAAAAAAACAGAACAGAAAACAGAAACAGGCTACCTGTTTTTGTTTGACCTGTTTCTGCTTCTGTTCTGTTTTTTTTTCATCTGTTTTTTTCCGTTTCTGTTTTTTTTATCTGTTTTCTTTTTTTTTCTGTTTTATTTTTCGAATGCTGCGCTATCTAGCGGGCATGATACCGAAATCGTCCTTTGTCAACAAGAAGAAGATTAATTTCTTTGATATTCAGGTGAAATCATAGCGAAATCTAAACTAGAAGCTCGATTTCTTTGCTAACCTTCATCCAATTTTGTGTGCTGGAGCAAGCATCCTAACGGTAAAAATTATGAATAGTTAAATTAGACCAGTTATGCTAGTCTATTTGAACTTTTGTAGGCATGCGGGTTCTAGGCCTATTGTTATCAGTCAGCTCATTCCAGATACAGCACAAGCCCATTTAACTTCTTCCTTTTTTTTCTTTTTTGTACTATGCTGTAACTCAGACTTATTTTATCCCTAGTACCACACAATTGGACATGCAGAATTCAAATATCACATTGATTTTTTTTTTCAATTTTTTTTCCAAAAAATTCATCACAACATTGTCGATAACTACATTGTATGCAAAATTAGTCACACTGACTGGGTGTATCAGGATTCTTGTAGGAAAAATGCCTGTCTGTAATTTAAAAAAAAAACTGATTCATATGACTTTCAGGTACTACTGCAAAACTGTCATGGATGTTTCCTCTGATGTAGAGGTAGAAGTTTTACCTAAAATCATAAAGAAAAAGCCAGTTTGGGCTAATTATTGTGTGAAAGACAAATGCAGCATCACCTGCAAGGTTTGCAAAAAGACTATCAAGGCTAGTGGAGGTTCTTCAACTACTTTTGTCAATCACCTGGAAAATGTTCATAAGATTAAGGTGAAAGTACAGTCATCTGCCTCTACTGCACCAGTACGGCAGGTCATGGATAATGTTGCCAGTGGCCCAGAAGCTGTTGTTTGTCGTACAGTACAGGGTTCATTGCCAGGATGTGGGATAGCTGAAGAACAGCCAAAGAACCAAAAGAGCAATTTTTCTTTCTCTAGAAAAGGAACTAGAGATATTCGTTCTCTGATGTTGCGCAACCGCTCAAGTCAACTTAAATTGACGAAACAGTGTGTAAGAACAGTACTTGCAGACAAGTTACCACTTTCCATTTTTGACAAGCAAGCCATGCGTGGACTGATACACTCCTTGACAGGCGGTATTTTGTCTCCATCGGGTCGTACCGTAAAAAGGCATGTGTTTCAAGCAAAGAAAAAGAAACTGTTGAAACTGAAATTGGATATGAATCAAGCACGAAAGGTATCTCTAACATTTGACTGCTGGTCATATACAGGGGGAGGATACTTGGCAGTGACAGTACATTACCCCAAGCTAGTCAGTGGAAAATGGGTAGGTCACAGTTGCATCTTGCACTTTAAGCGTCTCAAGGTTCGGCATACAGCAGCAAATATACTTGCAGCAATCAGAGTAGCCCTGAAGAAATTTGAAATTGAAGACAAATTGTTCTGTGTTGTAACTGATTCTGGCTCGGACGTCGCAAAAGCTTGTCAAATTGGTGGAATTGAACGTTCATCTTGCTTTGGCCACTGCCTCCACCTCAGTGTCACAAATGGCCTCAAATTTTGGGGAGAAATGAATTTTGACGTAGATGATGAATGGAATGTGATTCAGATAATGAAGGTGAACCCGAACAAGGCACTAGTAGAGAGCAATGTTCCTCAGAGATTGGTCTGACAGAAGATGACCTTCCCGATATCATAGATTCAGACATTGTTGACACTGCTTCACATGTATATGACTTGGAAGAGTACGACTCCGACACAGAAACTGAATGGGATGAATGGGCCAATGGTGCAAATGATTTTACTGAAATTGAAGACTCAGTCTCACTCAATGGTGCACTCAAAAAGTTGCGTCGGACACTCAAGCTTCTAAAAAAAAATCAAATATTCAACACGACCTCTTTGAAGGGCTTTGCAAAGAAATAGGACTTAGTGGTCACATCCCTCATGATATGAAAGTGCGTTGGAATAGCACTTACGTGATGATTAGTTCCTCGTTATGCAGAAAATCTGCTCTACAGAAATTTTATGATGTAAATGTTCGCAATGCGAAAATTAGAGAGGTTGAACTTACTGAGCAAGACTGGTCACTTTTAGAATGTAAAACAAGTTGTTTGAGCCCTTTTGAAGAGGCCACCGAACTGGCTAGTGGGTCCACTTACACCACTTCAAGCAAAGCATACATGCTGATCAAGGGATTGGTGAGCTTCTGTGAAGCGAGATCGACGAGGCCGCTTGAGAATCGCCTGAAGGATCAGCTGCTTATGCAGTTAAAAAAGTATTTTGTGCAAAATCCTAGATTCAAGTTGGAGCTCTACCAGCGTGCAGCTTATCTTGATCCTTGTACATATGAGCGAATGACTTTAGAAGAAAGAGTGGCAGAAAGACAGTCCCTCATATGTTTACTTGGCAGCTTACAAGATTCCTTTGTGCCCAGTGCAGTTGAGATATGTGTACAGGAACCTGAGAGCCTTAATGATGGCAATGATAAACTTTCCCAATTTTTGAATAAAGCATGACTGATGCCCTCTGTGCAAAGAGCAAATTCCACCTCTGCACTGAACATCGAAAATGTGGTCAAAGCTTACGAGGAGAGAGTTCCCGTTTATCTTGTAGAGCGGAGGCAAAATGGGCTGTCGGTAAGTCAAATGCAGTTCCAAATCTGTCTAGATACTGGGTTAGAATCTGCTCGATTGTTACTTTGTAGAAGCTTCCTATCCCTTCAGCCAGATAAGAAAAGGCTCCAAAGCTTTCTTTGTAGGCTAAGAAAAATCCAGACCGTGTTCAGACGCTTGAAAGTCGGAATAATATCCTTCGACTTATTTTATTCTATGATTATTTGGCTTATTCTAAACTAGAGTAAAGTAACCAAACATTCATTCCCATAACATACCTTTCCTCCCAACTGAAATCACAACACCCAAGGGGGCGAGTTAATTCTTGGCCTCCACTGATGAGTAGAAGGTGGAAAAGATTATCATCGGTCCAAAAAATGCCTATGAGTTATGTTTACTTTCGAGAAAACGAAAGAAATGTACAAATTTTCGTCCCCGGTTTAGGCAGGGTTTAGGGGACGAATTTCTTTTTTCTTTGCCTTACTGTTGGCTCAGAAAGAAAAGCTTTCTGAATTCTATGTTTGGAGAAGTTAAGGGAAACTTGAAAATAAAACTATATGTCATTAATGTAAGAGGTCTTGCTATTTTTCCCTCTCCCCTCTCCATTCCGTTGTCCTTCTGCCTCTTGTTTTTAACCTAATTAAGGTGATGCTTTTCTTCTAGGTAACGGATCCGTTCGACTTCTGGAGTCAGAATCACATTCCGGAGCTGACAGCTTAGGCTCTGGACCACCTCATAGTACCCGCCACAAGCGTGCCTAGTGAGCAGGCTTTCAGCGTGGCTGGGTACATTGTTAGAAAGCAGTGTCCCAGAACTAGCGACAGATCTCTGGAAACCAGAATGTTTCTTAGTGATAAATTTTAAAATGTTGAATCAGTAGGGTATATTTCATTTTGTTTGTTTTTTATATTTATATCGATAACTGAATAAAATATGATATCTGATTGGGGTCTTAAGTGACTATAGGCATATATTCTTGTCCCACCTAAAGGTCGCAAGTACCAGTAGCCTATAAAGAGTGGGGGCTAGAGATTTTTTGACAACCGTGGTGTATAATTCTGCTATTCTTATTGAATGTAGAAAAATCTTAGTAATGTCAAGGAAGTTCGAGAAAACGAAAGAAATGTAAAAATTTTCGTCCCCGGTTTAGGCAGGGTTTAGGGGACGAAATTTTTGTTTCTTTGCCTTACTGTTGGCTCTTACAGAAAAGCTTTCCGAATCCTATGTTTGGAGAAGTTAAGGAAAACTTGAAAATAAAACTATATGTCATTAATGTAAGAGGTCTTGCTATTTTTCCCTCTCCCCTCTCCATTCCGTTGTCCTTCTGCCTCTTGTTTTTAATCTAATTAAGGTGATGCTTTTCTGCAAGGTAACGGATCCGTTCGACTTCTGGAGTCAGAATCGATTTTTTTTTACGACAATCTTTTATAATAAATGAGTGACAAAGAATTTGAGAATAAATGCAATTCGGCCGTTAGGACTAAAAATTTTTGGTGAAATTGCACCCGATTGGACGCATTTTATTAAAAATTTTGCCAAATTTCGCCCCCCCTAAAAATACGCTAGTGTGTTGAATTACACGAAGTTGCTCATCTTTTGTATGTAACTAAAAGGATTTAACAAGAAGATGTTTTCTTTCCTATTAGAAATAGAAGAAGTAAGGAAAAAACAGGAAAAACAGCTGTTAAAACAGCTGTTTTTTTGAAAAAACAGCTGTTTTCTGTTTTTTCAAAAAACAGAACAGATTACAGAAACAGGTCACCTGTTTTGTTTGACCTGTTTCTGTTTCTGTTTTTCTCAAAAACAGGAACAGTGCCGATGCTTAATAGTAACTGTTATTTGTTGATGTAAGTAACTATACTGTGATTTAATAGATAGGAAAAACAATTGAAATATTGCTCAGGTTCATGAAATGCAATGTTTCGTTTGTGTTTATTTAGATGCAGTTTACCCCCCCCCCCCTCTCCCCTCCGCTATTGCCGGTTCTTAAAATGAAAAGAATCACTTCGTCACAATTATTCAATTTATTGAATCATGTGTGGTTTTTATGTTTATTTTGCTGTCATTGTTTTGAAAGTTCTTAAGCCGAACTGGCCAGACATGACAACAAACAACAAAGAGAGATAAAACTCCACAAAAAAGAAACTCAAACGAGACTGCGGCCAGTAGAGAGAAAAGAGATGAAAGACTAAATACCGCGGATACTTCATCTGTATCTAAACTAGGCGTCCTCAGCACAAGATAAAAAGAAAGAAAAACACTAAACTAAAAACAAATAAAACCACCACCAATAACAATAAAAACAATTGTCGCTATTGATCCACGTAGGGAAATGAAGCTACTAGAGTTACTTCAATGAGAACATCAAAGCAATGAGAACATCAGTTGCTTTGATGTTCTCATTGAAGTAACTCTAATAGCTCTTTTCCCTACGTGGATACGTAGCAACAATTGTATTTATTATTACTGGTGGTGGTTTTATTTGATTTTAGTTTAGTGTTTTTTTTTCTTTTTATCTTGTGCTGAGGAAGTCTAGTTTAGATACAGGCGAATACCCGCGTAATTTTAGTCTTTTCTCTCTACTGACCGTAGTCTCGTTTGAGGTTTTTTTTTTTTGTTCTGGAGTTTTGGTCTCTCTTTGTTGTTTGTTGTCATTGTTTTGGAACCCCACCTTCGGAAGTTTAGCTTCCTTGGATGTTGCAGATTTGATTTTCGCATTCTGATTTATTCTACTGATTATTTATTCTATAACTCTATCGACTGCTGATCCTTCTACTTTATTATCCTGTTATTCTATTCAATTATTCTTTCCATCTGATTTATTCTACTTCTATAGGACAGCAAGTAATACTAAATGAGATTTGGGGCACTGTATTGGACACACTGAAGAGGCCCATATCCAATCCTATTCTTCGGGCAACACGAATACAAAACGAATTGATGCAACTTCAGCGTCTTCAAAGACAAGCAATTTTTTTTGCTTTGTATTTTTTCTGTATTATCGTGTAGTTTTTGTTTTCGGGATTATTCTCTGGAGGCTCAGTAATTTCATTTTTTGGCTCATATTTTGGCTGAATTCAAAACAAAGTGACGATAACAGGGCAAATGATCGGTCAAAATGTTGCTTAATAGAATGATCAATGACTCAAAACTCGTAGTTACATGTGAGCTTAACCGTCTTCTTCTAGTTATACCAATCAACATATCTGAAAGAGCTAACCAAGAATATTTGCTAAAATAGTAATTTATTTCTCCAAATATTAACTTATATTATAATATAATATTAACTTATAAATCGAAAAATTAATTGCTTGAAAATAAACAACATAAAAACTGATAATCAAGGTTAAGTTTCTATCTGTGTTCATTTTAAACAAAATTTTTTGGTTGGAGAAACGAATTAATCAATTTTTGTCCCAAACATAACCGGATTGTGTTTTCGCCCCCCTCAAGCGACTGATTCGTATATAATAACAACAAAAATTAACTTACAATCCACTTCTTGCACCATACAAAAATCTATGACACTTGTGGTGTAATAGTAAAATATAATAAAGAGCCATAAATGAAAAAAAAAAAATCAAACTTCATATATAAACTTCATCATAAACTTCAAACATCAACTAATAAAACAAGCGAATTGAATTATCATTTGGCGAAGATTGGGATAATGCTGGGGCTGACAACATACTGCGTAGCCTGGCCAACTGTGCTGTTACGTCTGAGATACCAAACCTATCGCCAATTCTGTTACTATATCTCATCAAATAGACATCAAATTTATCACCAATTCTACTGTTACTATATTTGGGGGAGGAGGATGAAGGAACAATTTAAAATATCTAAGACAAATTGAGTGGAATCTACTAACATCGTTGCTTCTTAGAAGGTAATAAAAGATGAGAAAGGTAGTGGACAGAATCACCATAGGGAGTAGAATACACTCCTACCCAAGACGAAATTTAAATCCAATCAAAAACCATTTTGACAGAACATATTCCATCTTAGACATAAAAGTTTATTAGAAAAAGTGTAAACAGAAATTAACTTCGTTCAAACAAAATTAAAATCCCCAAAGAACTAAAATCTAGAATATTTGAAAAAAACTGGACGGATTTATTCTTTCTTAAAAGCTGATAAAAACTAGAAAGGTAGTGGACTGCATGATCAGAAGAAGTAGAATATAGCCTGCCTAGAGCACGCCCACCCAAAACGAAATTCAACTACAGTGAAAGACTTATTTGAGAGAACATATATCCGTCTTAGTTGTGAATGTTTCTTAGACAAGGTGTAAATAGAAAATAGCTTGGTTCAAACAAAACTCACAAAAGAAGATACTCACGAAAGTAACATCTCTTCCAAGCTCTTCCTTCATTTTTTCCCTCACATCTTGGCAAATCAGTGTATACATGTTGGTAGGTCTCTTGGGTTTACCAAACAGCTGTTTCTGCGGAATGGTTTTAAAACTGCATTAGGTATTTTCGAAGACCACACTGCCTTTCCATGACATACAAATAAATATTAAATAGGGACAAATCCTTTTATTTGGCAGTGAAACAACAAAAAAAAATATCTGGATATCTTAGTCACATATGCAGTGGCCGTTTTCAGAAGATAAATGGCCGATTGACGATAAACTGACGCAGATAAACAGTCGTCGTCACTTTATATGTTGAAAATGGCCACCGTATGTGATCAAAATATCCAGAAATTTTGTTGTTGTTTTATTGTCAAATAGAAGAATTTGTCTCTATTGAAAAGTTATTTATAAAACCTCATTAATCCGGGAACTTGCACCAACTGACTTTGTTTCGAATGATAAACAAAACATTATTCAAAGCCTGATTGGTCCTCTTGCATTAAATACTAACCCAGTTAAAACAACCCAAAATTTTGGAACTTCACTTCTATAAAAAAAATCTGCTACTCTAGGCACAGACATTCAAAGGAGCTTTTTAGATAAAATTCAAACAATTCATGGCAACAAACTATAAGTAAAGAGTGATACATGCCAATAGTAACCAAAGCACTTAAAAATGGTAGTTTGAATCGACATAGTTCAATAGAACTACAATGACTTTTTCTACCCATGCTTGAGTGGGTAGTGCTTTAATACAAGAGTAGTAGGACTAAGAGTTAATTTATTTAATGCTTTATCTATTCAAATTAACATTAAAAAATCAAATTTTTCAAAACAATCGCTTTCAAAGGCAGTCGATCACTAAAATACTTGGAATTACTATCCGGTTATATTTCTTGTAATTTATTATTTTTCAGTCAAGCGCTAGTTAATCCTGAAAAGACACCATTATTACTAGCAGCACGTTGCTTGTTAACAACCGGTAGATTTTTTTTTTCTAGGAATATTGCCAGAAGCTTTCAATAATCCGCGAAGGTATTCCTGTAATGTCTAAAAGGTGAATGGACATCCTACCGATCCACAGACCTCATAAACATAAGAAGAAGAAGAAGTTAAACTTCGACGAAAAGAAATGGAGTTAAAGATCAGCAGCTACCCTCATATATAGGTTGTTGTTTTTTTCACGTTTTAATATCTCTATTTCGTCTAATCTAACAAACTCGCTTTTCTTAGTTTGATCGAAAGAAGAGCTCAGTGAACTTTGTTTTTAACCAGACATACATAGCAACGTTGTTTGGTCATTTTACGTCTTAAGAAAGTATCGAGCCTATTAGATCCCTCCCTAAAATCCTCAGATTTTCCTATTTGTCAAAAGATTTCTTATACTTCCTTTGGATTTTTTTTTACATTCATATCCGTGTTTGTATATTGCTAAGATTCTCCTTTTTTTCAGGTTCTTCATCTCTAAGAGCTGCTAAAAAGCAAATCCATCTGATTACTCAAGCGGTGACTTTTCAATCGAAGAGAATTGATCTGAGGTAAATAAAGGCATCCATAGTCAAAAACAAAGGGGAAGTGAAATGGTTACTCTCCGGGAAACAGGCGCCGAATGCTTCAAAAGAGCACGTATATTCAGTAGGAGCAGTCAGTTTTGGAATTATGCCTAAATTAGGTGCACGTCTGTTAATTTTTAATTTTATAAAGGAGTTTAATTACACCATAGTCCGAGCAGTCAGTTTTGGAAATATTCCAAATTGGTTTTTCTTCTTTAGGTGCACGTGTGTTAAGTTTTAATTTTGTAAAGGAGTTTAATTACACCATAACATTCTACAAAATGAAATATAAGCATTGCGTAAAACAATTTTTACTTGAATATGATGGCGTTGCCAGCGGTGAAGTAGCTTCATAACTTCATCCATGTGTACCCATAAATTTCATTTTACGCGGCGTTTACTGCTCTGATGGTGTAAATATTCGAAAACTGGACTGCCCAAAATTCCATTAGTGCCCTAATATGATAGTATTGCACGAGAAAACCCAGTTAAGACATATTCACTGTCTCACATTAGTGCCATCTAGCTGTTTGAAAGTGGTATTAATTATATTTAAAGAAGCCTAGATAGCATTCAAAGCTTAACAAGGCCTTTCTATTGCACCTAACAAGGCATCACAGAACAAAACGCTTATCAACCAAGACCTAATTACCCAAAATGATTTGATTTGTACCACACGAATTGTGCATTTTTCCTGTTAGCGTTCTTAGCCACTTTTTATTCCAATCATAACAAACAATGGTGTTCAGTCTGGCTTCAGCTATGATTATAACTATTGTTTGATTAATAAAAGATTCTGAATCTTTCAGGTTGGCCGTCTCCTTTCAGAACTTAAGCTTTAAAGTCAGTACTGAAAACGTTTATCACTTATTCAGTCATAACAACTACTGAAGAAATCCTTCAATCCTGCCTTTATTGATCGGTTCGTACCAATGTGGTACCTTTGAAATTCACCGTATGAAATGAAGCTCAATGAAATATCATATGAGCAATTTGAAACCTTTGGGAGTTACCTTGTGGTGCTACCAGCTTTGATTGAAAACCTTGCCGACATGGGGGACGTATTATTTATGCTGAATGTACGTTGAATTGACCGCGCTTTGCTTAGCAATTAGTAAGAGATTCTTTATTTTAAAATATCTCTCGTTAGCTTTCTGAATTATTGACAAATTTATGATTCCCTATCAAATTTTTACCAAAATTTTAAGCAAATATCATTTAACTGATTTGTCAGATTTGTGAGTTCTCTGTGGCGCTTGAAAATTTGCAAATGGATCCTATGGTCTTTGAGACAGTCAGACGACACAAAGACACGAGAATAATTTTTGAGGGCGCCGAAAGTCCTTAAACAAACGATATTGATCCTCAATTTTCCTATATATTAGCAGTTTTACTGATAACCTACCGATTTAATTCGAAATTATAAATATCAAAAAACCGTTCAAAACTATCAAAACTGCTAAAACTGTATAACTGTCAAAAAACGTTAAGCTAAACAAAGGTTGCCCTTCTGGCTAACTGGAAATAAAGTTACACTGGAAATATTCGGGAAAATTATCAGAAACATGCTGTGAAATATGGCCCGATCAAAAGAATAAGATTGACGTAAGGTCGCAGCATCCTACATATATTTATCTTCAGGCCACTTGTGGCTCGTGGAACGCAGTTTTCCCAGGTTTACACATGTATTTCGTTACTGAATACTCGTGTAAAATGCTGTAAAAACCTAAGTGGCATCGAGAGGAAAGGGAGAATGAGCTTTGATTAATAATTAGTTGTATATTATTTCAAAAATCGGTTCTTCTGGAATTCCACATAACGCAGGAGTATAACATAAAGTTTTCTAACGAAGAAAGATTTGAAACACAGCGACTGATGCTACGTTAAATTTATTAGAGAAAAAGAAGGGAAGGGAGGGAGAGAGATAGAGAGACTCAGAAATACAAAAGACACAAATTTACATATGCAGGAAATATAGCCTTTTGTGAGGCCAGATGTGTGTTGTAATAATAAAATCTTACCCTAAAACTAAATGTCATAGTTCTTTAAAAATTACCCTTATTTCTACTTCAATAGATTTTCAATAAATAAAAAAAAAAAAGAATAAAAAGGACATATATCAGAACCCTCAGAATACTTCATTCAGCATCAGTCCACGTTTGAGCCCATAATAATAACAAAATCTATGTACATAGAGGTATTTCTCTATTTCCAAATCTACATTTCGAGCGGTCATTTATTAGCAATAAGTTCAACACAAGATTTCCTCCGCTCACGCCCCTGAAAGACTTCAACGCGTGCACCCGTACTATTCAGTTAATCGCATCTGAATATTTGGGGCATATGGCGGGCGGTATCTAAAATAATGATAGAAAATCACGTCTTATACGCATAAAACACGTTAAAAAGAAATCTTTAGATACACCTACTAAAAAGCATATACAACGTAAAAAAAATCATAATTTTTGGTATTTAAATGGTAAAGAAAGACTAAACAATATTATGGAATTTAAATGGTATAGATCTAATAATAAAAAAAAGGTAGAAAACAACGCATTTCACTTCACAGTCCCTATTAGCGGTGCTAATCTCCGTTTCGTGGCCCTTCGACCAGGAAGTGCAAATGGTTGAGGGCCTGCCATCCTGGGGTTTTGCATACCCTTAAATGCTATCTTCCCCAGATTTCTCCAGCTACCCATTTAAATCTGAGTAGACTCTGACTGAACTTATAGAGTCACGCCACTGACCCCCGTTCCAAATCAAATAACAAGTGACACCAAGAATCGAACCCCAATCCTCACGAAGAAAGGATTTCAAGTCTAGCATGCCAACCACTCGGCTAGGACGGTCCATAGATCAATCAAATAGAATTTCGGGAGCTCCTGTTCCAACATCATAGAAGACATATTATAAAATAAACCTTTATATGCAAAATAAAACAAAAAATGGGTAACACTGAGATTGAATACTACAGGGATCACAAAGAAGAAGTCATTAGATGCTGCGAGGAATTACCACTAAGAGGCAGCAGCTTCAGTGGAAACAAAATGAATTGAAGTTCTTAAGCCTGTCAGTCAAACGTAACACAAGTTACAATAAAAGAACCATAATTCCAATGAATATAGATACAAAACCTAATTTTTAAATAATCGAACAATCGACAAGGAAGAAGATAATCTACCTGCTTCGTTGTATTTTTCTTTTCAATTAGCAAGAAATAAAATTGGAGAATTTTACTTACCTTTCCTTCTCCACACAATACAGGAGCCATTTGTGGATATTTTGTCCTAGAAAAAATTCGTATTAGACGAGAAAATGAAGTACTGAAACGCTCCATAAACAGCATATCAACTTAACCCAGAGATTTGTTCCCAAGCAGAAAAAAATTGCGAGTAATTCCTCTTTTCTGAAAGCATGTCTCCATTTGACAGATTTTACAAATCTGACGGCATGCCAATCCTACCAAGCTTGTGATCTCCATGTAAACTGCCACAATATGGGTAAACAAGTCTCAACTGAAATGGAATTTGTCAACTAGCATTGCGAACTTGCAGAATCTGCCATAAGAAGTTGCGGTTTAGGCAAAGGCGTGTGCAGGATTTTTGTTCGGGAGGAGGGATATTTTTTGGGGGGGCTACAAAAAAACTTCAAAAAGGTGTCAAAATATTTTCTTAAACGCATTTTATAAAGTTTTTATGAATCAGACAAAGATCCCGGGGGAGGGGTTGTAAACCCGGTCCCCCCTAAATACAACCTTGGTTTTTTCCTTTGAATTCCTGCAGCAATACTTTATTTTCATTAACTTGCACAAAAAGTTATTTTTTGATAAGCAATTTTATAAATATCGCGGTATATTAAATGAATAAAATCAAAAGGACATTTTCCAGTGTTCGTTCAATGTTGTTAAGGGGGATGCACTTGTTCAATGAAAAATAGATATAAATTTCCAGGATTGGAACACACTGAGATCACACTTATAGTAAAGGCCATACGGCTCCAATGTTTTTTGTTTTGTTTTTTTCAGAGACACTTCATATGGAAGGGGCCGTCGTATAAACTTCAAAGGGGGCTCATTCAATTGGAGACCGAGAGTCCTATTGCCCTTTTAAGAGTCAAAGGTGGTCGGATGGCAAAAAGCCCTCCCCCCTCACGTCCTTTTCTCCCCAAACATATCCGATAAAAATATCGAGATAGCCATTTGTTAAAAATAGTTCAAAGGTAAGACAACAAAACTCAGATGTCGACACAACCCCCCAGGGCCTGGGGGCTGGCGTTATAAGCTATGCACTGGGGGCATATAAGGTTCTTATGGTAGGGGTGCTCGTATAAACTTCAGAGAGGACTAATTTGATTGGAAATTGAAAGTTCTAGTTCAAATTTAAGAGTCAAAAGCAATCAGAAGGCAGCAAGCCCCCCCCCCTCCAGCCCTTTTCTCCAAATACTTCCGATAAAAATTTTGAGATAGCCATTTTGTTATAAATAGTTCAAACATCAGAAAATAACAAGAGCTAAGAGTTCATATGACACTTGTGACGAGGTCGGAAGAGCCAAGAGCCAAGAACTCATATGGTATGAGCTCTAGCAAAATCCTAGGAATCAATAGATTGCTTTAAATGTAAAATCAGAGGCTTAATGCCGTTCAGGATTTAAAATAAGAGCTCTGAGTCACGAGGTCCTTCTAAATATTAAAATTCATTAAGATCCAATCACCCACTCGTAAGTTAAAAATATCTCAATTTTTTTCAATTTTCCTCTCCCTTCAGCCCCTCAGATGGTCGAATCAGGGAAAACGACTTTATCAAATCAATTTGTGCAGCTCCCTGATACGCCTACCAATTTTCATCCTCCTTGCACATCCAGAAGCACCATACTCGCCAAAGCACTGAACCCGACCCCCTAACTCCCCCAAAGAGAGCGGATCCAATCCGGTTATGTCAATCAAGTATTTACGACATTTATAAGCGTTTTCCAAGATTTCCGGTTTCCCTTTCCAACTCCCCCCAATGTCAACAGATCTGGTCGGGATTTGAAATAAGACCTCTGAGAAATAAGTTCCTTCTAAATATCAAATTTCAATAAGATTTGGTCACCCGTTCTTAAGTTAAAAATGCCTCAATTTTTCTGATTTTTCCAAATTAACAACCCCCAGCTCCCCCAAAGAGAACAGATCCGTCCCAATTATGTCAATTTCGTATCTATAACTTGTGCTTATTCTTCCCATCAAGTTTCATCCCGATCTCTCAACTCTAAGCATTTTACAAGATTTCTGGTTCTCCCCTCCAGCTCTCTATATCCCCGGATGAGATTAGAATTGAAAATGGAGCATCTGAGACATAAGATTCTTTTATATTTCAAGTTTCATTAAGGTCCGATCACCAATTCGTAAGATACCTCGATTTTCACGTTTTCCAAGAATTCCAGTTTCCCCCTTCTCCCCCCAATGTCACCATATCTGGTCGGGATTTAAAATGAGAGTTCTAAAGCACACAATCCTTCTAAATATCAAATTTCATTAAGATCGTAAGTTACAAATACCTCATTTTTTTTAATTTTTCCGAATTACTCCCCCCCCCCCAACTCCACCAAACAGAACGGATCCGGTTATGTCAGTCACGTATCTTGGACTTGTGCTTATTCTTCCCACCAAGTTTCATCATGATCTCTCTGCTTTAAGCGTTTCCCCCCCCCAATGATACTGGATCCAGTAGGGATTTAAAAAAAAGATCTGAGTTATGAGGTCCTTCTAAATTTGAAATTTCATTAAGATCCGATCACTCCTTCGTAAGTTAAAAATACCTCATTTTTTTTAATTTTTTAGAATTAACCCTTCCGCCCCCTAACTCGCCCAGAGAGAGCGGATCCATTCCAGTTATGTCAATCACATATCTAGGACTTTTGATTGTTTTTCCTAACAAGTTCCATCCCGATCCCTCCACTCTAAACGTTTTCCAAGATTTTTAACTCCCCCAAATGTCACCGGATCCGGTCGGGATTTCAAATAAGAGCTCTAAGACACGATATCCTTCCAAATATCAAATTTCATTAAGATCCGATCACTCCTTCGCAAGTTAAAAATAACTCATTTTTTTCTAATTTTTCAGAATTAACCCTCCCCCCTTCCAACTCCCCCAAAGAGAGCGGATTCGCTCCGGTTATGTCAATCACGTATCTAGGACTTGTGCTTATTTTTCCAACCAAGTTTCATCCGATCCCCCCATTATAAGCGTTTTCCAAGATTTTAGGTCCCCTCCAACTCCCCCCAATGTCACCAGATCCGGTCGAGAATTAAAATAAGAACTCTGAGACAAGATATCCTTCCAAACATCAAAGTTCATTAACATCCGATCACCCGTTCGTAAGTTAAAAATAGTTCATTTTTTCTAATTCTTCCGATTTAACCGTCCAAAGATGGTCGAATCGGGGAAACGACAATTTTTAATTTAATATGGTTTGGTTCCTGTTACGCCTGCCAAATTTCACCGTCCAAGCTTACCTGGAAGTGCCTAAGGTAGCAAAACCGGGCCAGACAGACCGACAGACCGACAGAATTTGCGATCGCTATATGTCACTTGGTAGATATCAAGTGCCATAAGAATTCCAAGGTTGACACATACACCCAGAGCCTGGGGGCAAGCGTTTTGAAGTTATATCCCGGGCCATATAAGGTTTTTATGTAAGGAAAGGTCGCATAAACTTCAGAAGTGGCTCATTTGATTGAAAATTGAAAGTTCTAGTTACCTTTTGACAAGTCAAAAGGTATCGGAGGGCAGCTACCCCCCCCCCCAAAAAAAAAAACACACACACACACCTTTTTTTTTATCTCAAATGCATCCGATCAAACTTTGAGATTTGATGTTTGATTGAAGTAGTCCAACAATCAGATAACAAAAACTTCGGGGTTAACATACCCCCCAAGCCCAAGGGAAGGGCTATAACCTATGCTGCGGGGTATATAAGGCTTTTATGGAAGAGGCGGTCGTGTAAACTTTAAAGGAGACTCAAATGACACAACCCCTAGCATTAAATCCAACCCCACAATGTCCCCACATTTGGAGCACAAATGGGGGGATAGCTCTATATTGCCTACTGCTTGTAAGTGGTAATCTCTTTTGTAAAGTTATTTTAGTTTTTTATAATTAATTTTAGACAATAAAAAACTTAGGGTCATAAAGGCAATAAGGTTTTGATGTTTTATTGTTTTTTTAGTTGTACACTAAGATTACTGTAAACAAGACCACCATGGGAAGATTGTGCACAGTCAGCCCCGCTCACCCCCAAGAGGTAAATGTAATTGCAGGGCACCTAGACCCCCACCCCTTTCATGCCTCTTTTCTCCAAATGCAGTCAATCAAAATTTTGAGATGGCCATTATGTCCAAAATAGTCAAAAGGTGAATTAACTAAAATAATTATGCCTCGATGGCTGACAAAACGTCTCAATTCCCCCAGGGTAAGAGCTGTAAGTTATGCAAGTTGTTTATTTTTAATATACAAGGTTTTTATCAAAGGGGTAATCGCATAGACTTAAAAAAAGGCTCATTCGATTTAAATCTAAAATTCTAGCTCCGTTTTTAAAAGTCAAGAATAATCGGACGATAAGCATAACTTAGGGGTTGAGAAATCCTCCATAGCCCCCGGAGAAGGATTGTAACTTATGTATAACGGTTTATGTATGTATAACTGTAACTGGATACACGTTTATGTATAACAGTATCTAAATTGTAACGTATGTAAGTTGCTTATTTATAGAATGTAGGGTTTTGTGGAAGGGGTGGTCGTATTAACTTTGGAGGGGGCCCACTCGATCAGAAATTGAAACTTCTACTTCTTTTTAAGAGTCAAAAGTGATCAATGGGCAATTAGCCCACGCCCCACTTTTTCAAAGGGTATCCGGTCAAAATTTTGCGATTGCTATTTTGTTATTAAAGGCCAAATAACTACGCTTCCGGGGCTGAACCTCCGCCTCAAACCCTGGGGAAATGGCGTAACTTCCCCTGGGGAGTTACAGAACTTGCTTATTGTTACTTTGACACTTTGTTGACTTGGATTTTAATACTTGGATTTAGTGATTTACGTAGAAGAATAAATGAAAATTTAAGAATAAATGAAAATTTAAGAATAAATGAAACCCCCCCCCCCAAAAAAATAATAAATAAGCAATCATAGCATAAAACATACAACAAGTAGTAATATAAATGAAAAAATAAATCTTAAAGCGAGTAATAATTAAATTGAATATACAAATCAAGCTTAAAACGAAAAAAATATTTTGCTATTGAAGTAAAAGTGAAACCGGAAACGAAAAGATTTAAGGCAGGACGGGCTCTCTAGGAATCTTCCTATCCCTCCCATGTTAAACATTTGGAGTTTGCCTGACGTTCCTGAATTAGTGATTTCGGCGGTTTTTATTTTAACAGATATAAAAAAAAATCTGGTGAATATTTTGATCTAATCAAACATTAAAGCCGACAATTATTTCTTTTTATAATTCAAAAATAATTATAAATCTGTTTTGGATTTGCCTTCTAGATTGCTATACTTGACTATGTTGTTGTGGAGTATCAAAAAATAGAGCAAAAATATACCATTCAACAATCAGAAACTTATTTCTACAATATATACTTGCTGGCTACAGTCCCTTAAATAATTTACATATTTGTGTTCCGAAGTCAAAAATTTTCCTCAGATGACTACATGCAGCTGTAATCAGAGCGCGTGAGAATTCATAAATTAGACCAAGGGACTAACCACTCGGATTGTTCTTGAGCGATTCAGTGAAGTATAAGTTAGTTGTAACCGGTTTAAATTGAGACTGGAGAATAAGTAGCATGCAGACAACAAAGTGCCAGTTAATAAATATATAAAAAAAATTATATTATATAAATAATTACAAGAAGAATTGCTAAGGATAACCTACGCCTAATCGAAATTTTGAGTGGGAAACCCCTTAAGTTCAACCTTCTCATGTTTATTTAGTAGAAGCGACGAAGAAAACTGATAACTTTGTCTTTGATCGAGTTGCCGCCTCTGAAAAATAATTGACTAGGGAGTAAAATGCTTGGACTTCCGCTAGACCTTAAAATAAACAATCAATGCAAGCAAAAATACAATAGATATTAATATAAATGAATAAATAAATCTTAAAGCGAGTGAAACTTACGTTGAATATGCACACCAAGCTTGAAACGAACCAAAATCACTACAAACAGGAGTTTGGGTATCGCCTCCTTCTCTCACTGTAAAACTCTAAAACCTACTGCGTCATTGGTGCTTTACTGAAAACGAATTATATTACAAATATTTTCGTTTGTACTTTACAATGGAAATAAACATTAAAATTACAGTACAATTTTGAATTGATGAGCTTTCAGCAATTAATATATACATCAAATATTCAGTTTAATTTATTAGTTCTTTCTAATATTGTTCAAGACGAATATAGTTTCACTACAAAGTTTGGGCACCGCTTCCTTGACTGTAAACACCTAAAGCCAATTACGTCATTGGTGCTTCGCTGAAAACGAATTACATTATAAATATTTTCTTTTCCAGTTCTTACAGCATCGAAAATGAAAATAAAATTACAGTGAAATAAAATCTTGAACTGACAGATCTTTCAATAGCTAATATCATTATATATCAAATATTCAATTTGATTTGGTTATACTTTCCATAACTCTTCAAGACATACAGTTTTCAGTAAAGCGCCAATGACGCAGTGGGTTTTTAGACTTTTACAGTGAGAGAAGGGGGCAATACCCAAACTCTTGTTTTAGTGATTTGTGTTCGTTTCAAGCTTGATTTGCATACTCAATTTAAGTTTCAATCGTTTTAAGATTTATTTATTCATTTATATTAGCATCTATTGTATGTTTGTTTGCATTGATTGTTTACTTAACTTCTGTTCGTTTTAGGTTTCATTTATTCTTTAATAGTAAGTTCCGGTCGTTTCGAGTTTGAATTTTAAAAGGTATTTTAATCTACTGATCTTCAGTTTAAAATAGACTTTACTTTTCTTTGAAAAACTACTTTTTCGGAAAGGTTTTTTTTTTTTAAATTAATACTTTAAAAAGATACATACTGTGTTTAAAACACATACTGTGTTTAGTTAGGTAAATTATTGCATCCATATTGGTAAGTACATACAGGGACTTCAATTGCGCCCAGCCCCCAAAATTTTAATTATTCTAGAATGTTCAATTACGGTTACATTGTCAAATAAAATATATTTTTCTTAATTGCCCCCCCCCCGAAAAAAAATGCCTGAGTAAATATTGGGTACATGTTTAAGGCAGATTTCTACCACACTGAGATTTAGTAATTAAACAAGTCATGATTCATTTGGTAATTAGCTGCTGTAAAACAAAACACTTTATGTAACAATTTATTGCATCTCACGTCCTCAAAAAACCAAAGTCCAATCGATTTCAATCTATCTTCAACTATTTTGCTTAGATTTAAAGATATTTCCATGCAAGTTTGAATACAAAAAATGTGGTATATCCTCTTTAGAACTCGCATATATAGTAAAGGAATTAATATTTTGGTACTCATGCATCTTGGATGCTTCAAATACTAATTTGGAAAGAGAAAAAAGCCAACTCAATAAACACGAACTCAACACACGTTTCGAGTTGATAAAAAAAAAAAAAAACAACACGTTTTTCAGTTTCTCCACTAATCTGGAGGATTCATCTTATTTACCGTTTGAGTTACTATAGGCAAGTCTATCAATCGAGGACGGTACGGTAAAAGATTCAAAATTAAGTGGTACAGGCGTTGCTACATTTATTATTTTTGCTCAACAGGGTAAAAAAAAAAAGTGTGATATTTTTTTATTCGTAAATTCGCGGCGGCAGATACAATGGAATGTCTTATTTGCCGCTAGTCTTTTATCGAAGCTTTAAATGACTGTTGAACCTTCTTTTGAAAGTCAACAGAGACACTTTTAAGGATAAGTAATCATTCCAGACCGAGGTACAACGCCGAATGATGCAAATATAAAGTGAAGTTATAAAAAGGTTATAAACAAAAAAGGAGAAAGAAAATTAATATGATCAAATGTTTTCATATTAGGCTGTGTGATGTTTCTGGGTAAAATTCGATTGCGTTCTTGATCTTTTATTTCAACGAAAAACCTGGGTCTTTCTGTTATCAGTTTCATATAACACCATGACAATCTTCACAAGAAAGTGAACAATAATTTTGAATGAAGTTGCGTACTAAAATAAAGGTAGTTAAATGAATTTATCTAATTAATAGGTACTTGCAGTGGCTGAGTTTTCGGTAGATAATCACAATTTTTTTTTTCTCTTTTTTTTTTAGTGTGGGTGTGTTCAGTTTTTCTCTGTCTTGTTTTGTCGTTTGTTTGGTTTTTATTCTAGAGTATATTTTTTTTTTATTGTATGTAACTTTTTGTTTTATTTCTCTCTTTTTTGTATTTGTTCGATTTATTTTTCTTTTCTTCCTCCCTGCCATAGAGCCATACGGAGGGAGGGGGTATTTGATGTTGATTGTTTTTTTTAACATCAGTTTCGTAGGTATTTTTGATGTAGATTTATTTTGTTGGAATAATAAACCTAATAAAAAAATAAAATAAGATACTTACAAATATTCCTCAAAGTCCTGATGATATTTATCCATGAGCAGCTGGTGCTGTTCTCCAAGTTTTTTTCTCTTTTTATCAGGGATCTGTTGATACAACTCGCCTACAATCTTTCCAATAGCACCCTTAAAAAACACACAGACCATGCTGAATAGACTTACATTCAAAAAAAAATAAAAAGATAAGTTGAACATCAATAAATTTACCTTCCCATGCAGAATTCAGACCTTAGAAAATCATTTCCACAAATCCCCCCCCTGAAAAATTTCTGAATATTTCTCAACAACAAGTACTATATGCAAAAAATGAGCTAAATGCATTACCTTCAGCCCTTTCCATATGGGCTATGGGGGTTATGTCATCCCAAGAGGTACAGTTATTGGAATTTTCAACTATGCAGTACCAGATGCCTAAATCAGACGTTTGATTGGATGTCTTTAGAGAAAAAGGGCGTGGGAAAGGGGCTAGTTGCTCTCCAATCATTTTGGTCACTTAAAGGCCACTAGAAATTTTATTAGCGTGCGAACGAGCCCTCTTTTGATCTTCTAGGACCATTGGTTCGATAAAATAACCCGCAAAAAAACGCATCTGCATAGCAGAAAACGATATGACTCATATTTCATAAAATTTTACACAGTGATGTGTAAGTACACAAAAGCATTATCGAGGAGGTACTGTGGGTAATTTGTAGGTTTGGGGAGAACATATGCTTCAGAAAGTACTTTTTAATGCCTAAATATCCTAATTCTCATTGAATCCTTAGACATTTATAGAAAGAGTTTGGGGGAAATTGATGAGGGGAGATGGTAGAAATTAGTATATAATCCTTATTGTGTCCTGGAATATGTTTGGTCAACACCTTTATAATTGGTCTTAAAGGGGGGGGGGCTAACAGTCCCATTTCCATTGCGACAATCTTTATCTATATAACATAAAAAATTAAATTTACCTACCTACCAGCAGAGAGGCGTAAAAAGCGTGACGGGGCATAAGGAGCCTGACCAGGAAATTTCTTGGGCATTGGAGGGAGGTGCTACCAGTAGCTTTGTTTTGAGCGATTTCAAATGGTGATATTCCTTTCCCCTTTTTTATAAAACATGTTCTAATGTGTTTAAACGTCTGTTTACACTCTATTTAAGCATTAGAGAACCCTGTAGTAGAGATCGCGATGGCTTCAGTCGCGTAAAAGATCAAAAGCCATGTATAATTTTCATCCATGCGAACAACAATACTCCTTTCCGACCATCCGAAATGCTGTAGTAATAATACTATTAGGGACTTGTTCAACTAAACTGCTGTTCATTATATTTTATATATACTATTATTATACTATTATTATATATTATTTTATATATATATATATATATATATATATATATATATATATATATATATATATATATATATATATATATTATTTATATTATTATTATCGGTATATTATTTTATTATTTTATATTATAATTATTTATTATTATTTTTTTGTCTTCGGTATCAAGTATCGACTAAAAATTTTGAAATCTTTTAAATTTTAAATTCATGGTTGAGATTCAAATTTTTACTTTTTTTGTAAATAAAGGAAATCGAAAAATGTATCAAAAAACATAGGTTATTAAAATTCCTTTTTTTAAAGATCCAAGCAAAATTTTTGCTATAAACTATTTTTCAAAATCGGTCTTTATGGCACTTGGTATCAAACAGTTCGTGGTAACGAACTGTAGTAAGGAGCGATCCGGCTCAATAGTAACCAAAACTCTAAAAAATTGAATTTTGATATAAATAGCTACATCAAAAGAATCGCATTTTAATGCTGATTTTAAATATATAAGTTTCATCAAGTTTAGTCTTAGCCATCAAAAGTTACGAGCCTGAGAAAATTTGCCTTATTTAGGAAAATAGGGGGAAACACCCCCTAAAAGTCGTAGGATCTTAACGAAAATGACACCATCAGATTCAGCGTATCAGAGAACCCTACTGTAGAAGTTTCAAGCTCCTATCTACAAAAATGTGGAATTTTGCATTTTTTGCCAGAAGACAAATCACGGGTGCGTGTTTATTTGTTTGTTTTTTTGTTTTTTTTGTTTTTTTTTTTTTCCCAGGGGTCATCGTATCGACCAAGTGGTCCTAGAATGTCGCAAGAGGGCTCATTCTAACGGAAATGAAAAGTTCTAGTGCCCTTTTTAAGTGACCAAAAAAATTGGAGGGCATCGAGGCCCCCTCCCACGCTCATTTTTTTCCCAAAGTCAACGGATCAAAATTTTGAGATAGCCATTTTGTTTGGCATAGTCGAAAATCTTAATAACTATGTTTTTGGGGATGACTTACTCCCCCAAAGTCCCTGGGGGAGGGGTTGCAAGTTACAAACTTCAACCAGTGTTTACATATAATAATGGTTATTGGGAAGTGTACAGACGTTTTCAGGGGGATTTTTTTGGTTTTGGGGGTAGGGTTGAGGGAGGGGGCTATGTGGGAGGATCTTTCCTTGGAGAAATATGCCATGGTTGAAAAAAATTCAATGAAAAGGGCGCAGGATTTTCTAGCATTACTATAAAAAAAAACAATGAAAAAATAAACATGAAAACGTTTTTTCAAATGAAAGTAAGGAATAGCATTGAAATTTAAAACAAACAGAGATTATTACGCATATGAAGGGCTCTAAAAATACTTTTGCATAAAGAGCGAGGTATTTAGGAGGAGATAAATACCTCGCTCTTTATGCTAAAATATTTTTAGTGATTTCAACTATTTATTCAACGGCCTATTTGATTCAGGGGTCATTCTTAAAGAATTGGAACAAAACTTACGATTTAGTGTAAAGAGCGAGGTATTAACGAGGGTACAAACCCCCTCGTACACATAATAAAAATATAAGAATATAAAAGTTTGTTACGTAAGTTAATTCTTAAGTTACGTATATTTTTTACTAATAAAAACGTTCATTGAATATTAAAAGTTATAGTAGCCTTTTTAAGTAACCGAAAAATTGGAGGGCAGCTAGGCCTCCTTCCCCACCCCTTATTTCTCAAAATCGTCTGATCAAAACTAAGAGAAAGCCATTTAGCCAAAAAAAAATTAATATACTAATTTCATTTCAATAATTTATGTGCGGAGAGCCAAAATCAAACATGCATTAATTCAAAAACGTTCAGAAATTAAATAAAAAAAACTAGTTTTTTAACTGAAAGTAAGGAGCGACATTAAAACTTAAAACGAACAGAAATTACTCCGTATATGAAATGGGTTGTCCCCTCCGCAGTCCCACGCTCTTTACGCTAAAGTTTTAGTTGTTTTAAAAAGTAGAATTGTGGCAAAGAGTCAAACTTTAGCGTAAAGAGCGTGGGACTGCGGAGGGGACAACCCATTTCATATACGGAGTAATTTCTGTTCGTTTTAAGTTTTAATGTCGCTCCTTACTTTCAGTTAAAAAACTAGTTTTTTTTATTTAATTAACCAAGTGACATATAGCAATCGCAAATTCTGACAGTCCCGGTTTTACTACTTTAGGCACTTCCAGGTAGGCTAGGACGATGAAATTTGGCAGCCGTATCAAGGACCGGACCAAATTAAATTAGAAATAGTCTTTTTCCCGATTTGACCATCTGGGGTGGAGTGGGGGGCCCGTTAATTCGGAGAAATAGAAAAAATGAAGTATTTTTAACTTACGAACGGTTGATCAGATCTTAATGAAATTTGATGATTGGAAGGATATCGTGTCTCAGAGCTGTTATTTTAAATCCTGACCGGATCTGGTGACATTGGGGGGGGGAGAGGGAAGCCTAAAATCTTGGAAAACACTTGAGTGGAGTGGAGGGATCGGGATAAAACTTAGTGGGAAAAATAAGCCCAAGTCTTATACGCATAATTGACATAACCGGAACGGACCCGCTCTCTTTGGGGTAGTTGGGGGGGGGGTTGATTCTGAAAATTTGAAAAAATAGGTATATTTAACTTACGAAAGGGTGATCAGATCTCAATGAAATTTGATATTTAGAAGGATATCGTGTCTCAAAGCTCTTAGTTAAATCCCGACCGGATCTGGTGACATTAGGGGGAGTTTGGAGTGGGGAAGCCTAAAATCATGGAAAACGCTTAGATTGGAGGGACTGGGATGAAACTTGGTGGAAAAAATTAGCAAAAGTCTTAGATACGTGATTTAAATAATTGGAACGGATCCACTCTATTGGGGGGGGGGCGTTAATTATGAAAAATTAGAAAAAATGAGGTATTTTTAACTTACGAATGGGTGATCGGATCTCAATCAAATTTGATATTTAGAAGGATATCGTGTCTCAAAGCTCTTATTTTAAATCCCGACCGGATCTGGTGACATTGGGGGGAGTTTGGGGTGGGGAAACCTAAAATCATGGAAAACGCTTAGATTGGAGGGATCGGGATGAAACTTGGTGGGAAGTAGAAGTCTTAGATACGTGATTTAAATAATTGGAACGGATCCACTCAATTGGGGGGGGGGTTAATTCTGAAAAATAGAAAAAATTATGTATTTTTAACTTACGAAGGAGTGATCGGATCTTCATGGAACTTCATATTTAGAAGAACCTCGTAACTCAGATCTCTTATTTTAAATCTCAACCGGATCAAGCGTCATTGGGGAGGGGAGCAGTTGGGGGGACCGGAAATCTTAGAAAATACTTAAAGCGGAGAGATCAGGATGAAACTGGATGGGAAGAATAAAAACTTCTCTAAGATAAGTGACTAACATAACCGGACCGGACCGGAAAAATGAGGCATTTGTAACTTACGAAAGGGTGACCAGATCTTAATGAAATTTGATATTTAGAAGGATCTTGTGCTTTAAAGCTCTACTTTTAAATTCCGACCAGATCCTGTGACATGGGGGGGGGGGAGTTGGAGGGGGAAACCGGAATTCTTGGAAAACGTGAAAATTGGAGTATTTTTATCTTACAAATAGGTGATCGGATCTTAATGAAATTTGATATTTAGAAGGAGTTCATATCTCAGAGCTTTTATTTCAAATCCCGACCAGATCTTTTGACATTGGGGGAAGTTGGAGGGGGAAATCTTGGAAAACACTTGGAGTTGAGGAATCGGGATGAAGCTTGGTGGATAGAATAAACAAATGTCCTTGATACATGATTGATGTAACCGTACCAGATTCGCTCTCTTTGGGGGAGTTGGGGGGAGGGGTTCAGTGATTTGGCGAGTTTGGTGCTTCTGGACATGCTAGGACGATGAAAATTGGTAGGCGTGTCAGGGAGCTGCACAAGTTGACTTGATAAAGTCGTTTTCCCAGATTCGACCATCTAGGGGGCTAAAGGGAGAGGAAAAACTAGAAAAAATTAGGTATTTATAACATACGAGTGGGTGATCAGATCTTAATGAATTTTGATACTTAGAAGGACATCGTGACTAAGAGCTCATATTTTAAATCCTGATCGGCATTAAGCCTCTGATTTTCCTTTTAAATCAATCTATTGATTCTTAGAATTTTGTCAGAGCTCATACCAAATGAGCTCTTGGCTCTTAGCTCTTGTTTTTTAAGGTTATATACGAGAGCACAAAATATTTTATGACTTAAAAAATATTACATTTTAATGTTGAAAGGCATTAAAATGAATTTTAGTTTATTTTAATTTTGCTTTATATTACTTACATCATTATTTCTTGTCTTTTGAAATGTGTTATATATAAATCATTATTATATATTTTGAAGTGATTTATGAATACCTTTTAAATGATTGTCTTTTGTCTTCTCCCAGATAAATACCCGAGTCTGAACTATGAAGCAAGTCCAAACAATATGTCAAGGCACTGAAAAAATTCAGGGGACCAAAAAATTGATTTAAATTGCAACAGTCTGATTTGACCATAATTTATATTTTGTGATTATAATTTATGTGTTTTCATTACGTTTTATGCTACCTCTGACTTTATATCATTTATGTAGTTTATATAATTTATATTTTAAATAATATTACATTATATACATATTAATCATTGTAATATATATATATATATATATATATATATATATATATATATATATATATATATATATATATATATATATATATATATATATAATATTTTAAATACAAATTTAATTTTAAAATAAATATTCAATTATATATATATTAAATAATATATATATAATATATTTTAAATAATTTATATAATTTATGACTATAGTTTATGTGTTTTAATTATGGTTTATGCTATCTCTGAATTTAGATCATTTATATAATTAATGAAGTTAATATAATTTATATTTTAAATAATATTAAATTATATATATACATTAATAATTTTAATACATATATATATATATATATATATATATATATATATATATATATATATATATATATATATATATATATATATATATATATATATATATATATATATATATAAAATTTAATATAAATTTGATTTTAAAATAAATATTCAATTATATATATTAAATAATGTATATATAATAAATATTGAATAATTTATATCATTTATGACTATAATTTATGTGTTTTAATTATGGTTTATGCTACCTCTGAAACATACCATTTTACAAAACGTCTACAGAAGTAACTCGCACCGAAATAACAAGATATTTATACCATCGGACACATTAGTTTCAGACCTATTCATTCAACAAGAATTAAAGAATTATGACAAAACTATCGATTTTTCTTGAAAGATGATCCAAACTTGCTCAAACACTAGAAATATTTATCTATTATATTTATTGATTATATTATATCATGTTATATTCACAAAGGGGCAGATCTAGAGCAAAATCTTGGGGGGGGGGAATGCAACGAGGGTGCCAATGAGCAAAATCTTTGGAGGGGCCTAATGTGACAAAGTTGCCAATAATTGACCAAATTGACAGATTTATTCTAGAAAGAGTGAAAAAATAAAAAGAAAACAAGAAAAGATGGCGATACAAAAATTTTGCCCCCCCTTCCTGGATCCAACGGTCTATTTATATCCTATTTATATTCTATTATAATTCTGTTACATTAATTCTATTTTATTATATTCACACAGCATATTTATCTATTTTCAACAATTTTTACATGTTTTCAATACAGAAAAAAAATGCAAAGCGAATTTCATAAGTCCAATTCATCAGATGGATCAAGCTGAATCTCATTGATAGAATGACAGCGAATTTTCATATAATATGTAAACAATTATATTTTACGACTTGGAAAAATGATATACCAAAACATAAACCAGGAACATAAGCCTTAAAGTACATTGTCTCAATTCCAAAACTAGTATGCAGCTTCTGGGATCACTTAAAGATGGCAGTTGAGTCACAAGAGAACACAAACAGGTCCAACCATTAGGGGGGGGGGGGGGTCAGGCGGTAAATCAGGTATATCATAGGTCAAAACACAAAAAAAACTGTTCTGAGACAACTGTTCAATTTTTCTAGGAAGTCTTCTACACAAATCTTTTCAAGGGGGGTGTCTCCTCCTGTTTTAACGTTATCACTTAAAAGACGAAAGTATAATATATTAGAACAAAAAAAATACATAACAAAACTCACCATGTCCAAATCTGGGTTCTCTCTTCTAATTTTCTTCTGTTTAGACATCGAATACAACATATAAGTTGAAAGTGGCTTTTTCGGTGGATCTGGAATCTAAAAAAGGCGAAAAAATAAAGTAAAAAAATTTTAAACACTTAAAAAATATTCCCACTTAACCTTTTTTCAGTTTTGAACATATATACAGATTGTTGTAAAGAATACTAATAACATAATTTGTATCTCTCCTCAAAGCTTTCTGCACTCATACCGGATTTCTTGTTGTTTCCGTTACAGTTATTTAATCACACACATAAAATTCAAAATAAACATTTAATAGCAGCATTAATTGATACAATAAAACAGGATAGACATAAACAGTTGCCACAGCTAGTTCACAGGGGACATTTACCACCAAAAATAACAATTTTCATAACCCCTTTCAGTTTAATTGCAACCCAGCCTCGCCCTCCAAATACCTGGACATAGCCATATGCCACACTGAATTTGATCATTTTGTTTTTTTTGTACATACTTTGATAATAGTACAGTTAACCCCTCATCTGAAGAGAAAACTATAATAAAAAAAATCACGTAGAAGTAGCAGTAGCAGGTCCTATTAAAAACTATTTTGGTGAACTTTTTTAAGAATGTTGGATGCCACGAAAGGAAACTCAAATAAGTAGTATTCTCCAATTTTGATTCGGTATATATATATATATATATATATATATATATATATATATATATATATATATATATATATATATATATATATATATATATATATATATATATTATCGAATCAAAATTGCTTTAATTATCAAAATAGCAAAATGTTACATCATATTTTAAAACAAAACGTGGAAATAAAAACAAAGTTAAATCTAAGAGGGTGAACTAAATATGATCTAATAAAGAAGTGTAAATACTTTTTTATTTGGGACTTAAAAAAAATTTAAGCTTCAAAATTAATTGCTTCACTTTTTGAATTCGATGCATTCAAAACAAGCGTGTTTCCTTCCGTCCTAAATCAGTTTATATTGGATGAAAACTACTTACAAATGGTGGCAGATTCTTTTCGGCCTTTTCAGCCAGGTCATCCATCAACTCATTTAGGAGTCGGTAGTGGCGGACGTGACGCTTGTCAAGTAGTTCCATTAAAACAGCCTTAGTTTCATCCTTGTTTCGATTTTTTATCTCAATCTAAAAGAGTAATAAAATCACTATCAAACAATAAAAATAAATTCATACCTCCATCAAAGCAAGAATGATGATCTAAAAATAAAACTTTTAGCGTTTTGAAACATTCTTGAAAAAAAACCTTCACTACCTTTACTGATGGGTGTGTGAAATGCACCAGTGCATAACTTTTTTTTTATCTATAAACAGTCATTTTAAAGTCATTTTTAGTCGTTTTAGTCATTTTAAACATGTAGCACCAAAAAATATAATAGTCATTTTTTGGCATTTCGGAGCCTCTCATCTCCCCTTAGAAATTTTTCTCTAGGTTAACTGAGCCAAAGGTCACACAAAATGGAATAAACACCGTCTTTTTACCATTTGATACCACAGTAACAAATTTGGGCCAAATAATGCCAAAATTTCGTCTGTCAAAGACTATAAGACAAACATCTGGTTTAAGGTGTCGAAAATGCATATAAGGATCTAGAAATTTCAAAGGGGACATATCCATATGGTGGTGCGTTTCAAAATCTAAAGTGTTGACTGAAATTTACTTACTATAGCCAATTAATAACGAACAGAAATTGTTCTTTTTATCACATTTAAGATAAGAGCCACATTAAAATATAAACGAAAAAAGATGCCAAAAATATGAGGGGTCTTACTCCCTCCACCCAATCCACCAACTCTTTTCATTAAAGCTATTTTTTGTTTACGGTAAACTTATTATTGAGTGAAATACATCTGGTTAGTAACTGCAGAGCTATTAAATGCCTTCAAGTCTTTAAAAAAATCTTACTCTGTAAAATAAATATAATTAAGTGAGTGGATTCAGTCTTGAAGCCTAGTAATAATTTTGGCATAAAAACCAGGAGGATGGAGTTAACTATTATAGATAATTAATGAAGCAGTATCTAATCAAAATCACAACAAAAAGACATAAGTAATACTACAGAATTACATTGTTCTAACGAAAAAAAGAACCTGCCCCTTAATAACAAAAATTAAAAAATTATATAGTTGAATAGAAAAAATCAATACACGAAAAATACGGTCTAGAAATCAATATACAGTTTTAATGCTGTTACCTATATAGAATTAAGATAATTTGGTTTCAGACAATCATGAAGAAAAACCAGTTATTTTAAAATTAATTTTTGTTAGCTTTAAATTAATCATTAAATATTGATCTATTTAACTTAACTATTTAAAATTAAACAATTTTAGGAACATCATATTATTGTATTTATTATGGGCGGAAATAAATTGTAAATACCCAGTCCTACTTTGGCTCTCACTATCTAAAATCTTAGGAGAAGAGTTTTGAGCTCTTAATCCCCCTATGTATGTATATGACACTCTATCCACTTTCACAGGGGTTCTTTTACATTTCGAATTCAAAAGAAATGATTTGCAGTGTGTAGTCATAGAAGTATGTCAGTAAAAAAATGACCAAAGTATTTTGGCAATTAAATGCTAATTTTTGTCCCATACTAAAACACAAAAGCAAACACCAAACGATCTTTAACATCTTCTACATTAGCAATGTATCTTCAGTAATGAGCTTCTAGAGAAGTAACATTTATACTGTTCTATGACAACAAAAGCCCAATGTATAGGTTAAAAACAAATTTTCCTGAAAGTATTTCTCAAGCAGATCTGTTTTAGTGAAAAGGCAACTTTTCATGTCTCGTGTAAATTAAATTAGGAAACCCTGAAAGTTTCCTATAAAATATGAATGGCATCAAAATTAGCAGTATATATATTGTAATTGTGAGAGAGACAAGCTTCTAGAGAAGTAAAATAAAAGATATGATATAAATTTCCAAAAATTGCTACCCCAACCTCGGAAGGGCTGAATTCAAATTTCTGGGTCAACAAAAAAAACAGGACAAACAAAGAACAACAAAACTAATAAACTGGCAGAATTGCAAAATTGAAATTGTTAGAATGAAAATCCATTCATTAGCCATTATTCGAGCCGAGATTGGTCAAAACATATTAAAAAGATAAAAATAAATCAAACTCAATAAAAAAAAGATAACAAAAATTAATAAAAAGAGGGGGGGCTAGTGATATGTACTGTTTATTTTTTGCTAAATACAGGGAACAAAGAATTTATTCATATCCGGAGGTAGAGTAGCCAACGGAAGACGATGTAGGAACAGGCTTGGAAACGGCCAGAGGACAGTGAATTCTGGGGGTGGAGGAGGGCGAAAGTCTCATTCTTAATGCTCTGTCAACAAAACGGCAATGCATAGATTAAAAGCAAAAAACATTCCTCAAGCAAGTTTGTTTTAGTGACAAGGTGACTTTTCATGTCTCAAATAAATCAAATAGGCAAATCACGAAGGTCTGGAGATCAAAACACCCATATGAGATTAACAAGCTTTGTCTTCCCTAGTCCTAGTCCAAGAGTGAATATGTTGTGTGGATTGATGGACAATCAAATAGTAAATCCGTATTTCTTAAACGAGGCAACAAATGCAGCTGGCCTTTACCTCAACTTTTGACAAACATATAGCACCACACTGAATGACGTACAACCAACCATCAAATTTGAGTAAAATACTACATGATAGCATTAGGGATTACGTGTTCTTCACTTCCTTAATCAAACATTTCCAGACTGATAGATTGCAAGGGATGTTCCTATTCATGTTGAATGTGTTTTCTAGATATCACTCTCTTGGAATTTCTCATACAGGACTATATAAATGATAGTACATTAAAAAAAGATACAAGATACTGGTGACTTGAAGCAAAGTATTTTTAATATTGTTGCCCCAACAGTTGAGGCTACAGTAAGCATGACAAGAAACTGAGCACAGTATTGATATACTTTGTGCAACGTTGTGCTTAGTGGCTGAAATAAAACAAATCTAGTTAAAATATTAAAAATATACTTTATAAATTTTTTTAATAGTAATGAGCCTTTACTAACAGCCTGTGTAATACTACAGAATAGCAGACAAACGAATACTTGCCTCATCCCATGGGAAATGGTCCCTAAGGAATTTGTCCCATGAGGTAACTCTTTTTGTCTTATTAGCTATATCTTTTACTTTATTATATAGCCTCTGCAGCTCATCTGGGGACCAACCTGAAATTAAATAAGAACTTGTTAAAAGTTATGCTACATGAAAAAAGGTCATCTGACACCGCAAAGTATACTTTATTTCACCTCAGAACTTACCCATAAACAGAATATAGTGTATTTTTATTGTAGAAGATTCATTGGCTTTTGTAATTGGTTGTTTCATGCAATTAATTAAAAAAAAAAATCCACGAAACGAGTTTTTCAGGGAAAAATAGAGTAACGTTAAATCAAAAAATAGCAGAAATAAAGTCAAATAATGTCTCAAGCGTAAAACTACCACAAATCACCTTGAATAAATAAATAAAACTCAAAAGGAACAGAAATTACAATAAATAACTGAGTAAAGCTTAGAACGAGCAAAAAATAACGTGAGTAGTGCTGACAACACCCATGCCTTTTCAAGACCAGAACATAATTTGGACTTTACTGAAAATAAAATACATTTTGAATGTTTTTACTTTAATAAATAAAAAAATTGAAAATTTAAAGAATAAATATCAGTATATGTATATTAGACTGACAATCCACGGTCATTTGTTTTTGGTTTGTTTTTTCTTTTTTTTTTAGTCTTTGAAGATTTTAAACAAATTGGCTATCTCAAAATTTTAATTACCTTATAAATATTTTTACCTTAGATCACACGTGCCAACAATAAGAAAAAATCCTGTAGATTCTAATCAATCATGATAGGAACTCAGATTGTTGGCACATCCCAAACTGTTCACCATGGCTTGCTGCACCAATCTCTGTCATTGGCTGATTTTAAGGCTTCAGTACTAGGGGACATGACTGTATTCCGGCTAAGGGAGTTTCATAGACCAGCCACACAGATGAACTTGAGCTGCTTTTATGAATTGTAGTACCAACAGCGACTTTATCAATAAACGTACCACAAGGTGCCCCCCTCCCCTCAAAAAAAAAGACTATTTTCTAGCTCTCCATGGTAGTCAATTTTAGATCAAAATTTCCTAATTCAATTCACTGCCCAGCTGGTTTGTTATTTTGCACTTTTGTATGTACATAGACTGATTTTTAACAGCAAACTAGTTAATTACATTTAGGATGTCTATACCAGTTTGATATTAGGCAAAGATTTTAGCTCTCATCTAGGGATGAAGATTAGGAGGCTAGATATCCCCATCCTTGCCCTCCTTACCATCATCGGAAAAATAATAGGAAAGGTAAAATCTAAATTTATTATTATTCTGAGTCAATTAAACTTGCTAAATGTGCTAAAATAAGCGCATTTTTTAATCCCGGTCACCTCTCCAATGAATAATTTTGTATAGGGGGGGGGGTGATATATAACCTTGATATAATACCATTTTTTCAATTAATTTTTTATTTCCTAAGTAATACGCCAATTTTTGGTGAGCTTCTTTTAAGTGTTGCCCAATCTCAAACATCAATCCATTCCCTTTCCTAAAACAATGCTAACTTTTCGTGTCGGACAATCCCGGAGACAATTATGTTGTTTGTTTTTTTTTTTTTTGCTAAATGTAACCTATGTTACTTTATATTAGCTGTGTGATGGATATCCCCAGCCTCCTGCCCTCCTGTAAAGGGTACTGGCCTTGATCACCCTTTATCCTAATTTTTGTGTTATGAAAGTGAAACCTCGAGAAATGAGCTAGCCTTAATGCAGTGTAGGAATTGGATCAAGATCTTCTAGGAAAAATTTAAATTTCTGAGTAGGCTCTATTAATTCCTGTTTCTCCCCTAATTACCCTTTTGTTTTTTGTTTGTTTTTTTTTCAAAAGCATTGCTGTGTTTAAAATTATAATCAAACTATGGACCCACTGGGGGATTTTAGGGGTATTTAATTCCTCCCAAAAGGTCAAAATTTGCACTAATTACAGGGATGTAATTTGAGTCTTCACTAGCATCCAACCTGTGAGGATCTTATGTTGTTAACTGTTGAGCGAAGTTTTTCTTCCGAGCCATTAACCTCTTAAAGAACAATGGTTTGACAAAGGCTAGTTTGTCCCAAATATAGGCTGAGAGTCTTTTCAAACTCTGTTAAATATGGAGGGTGCAATTGCTTGTTTCATGGAGGACCAGAAAAGTGTACCAAAAGTAATACAGCTAATCGGAGTTGGAGCTGGTGTTGTCCTGGCTGCTCCTCTAAGAAAATGCCAATCGATTTGGTAAATTCTTTAAACCTCACCTGTTTTACCTTCACCTTGCACCCCTTGTTCTCCAAATTCAAGAACTAGGATGCTTTATATCTTAAAAGAGCTTAAATCACTGGTGCTCCCCTCTATGCAGAAGTTGACTCCAGCCTCTCCCTATTTACAACATGAAGTGACGCCCTCCCTCTTGAAGTTTCTTGTAAGGCTCAGGGTCTTGTAAGACATCTAAAACGAATGGTATACCATACCATAAGAATAACTTGCATATATCTGGAGTCAAAGCTCAACAATTTCTTTGCAATCAGAGCATTCCTTTCTTTTTTTTTCACTGATGCTAGACTAACTCCATCAAATCCTTTAGTCATTACTAGGTCTTTACTACTTGCTCTATCAAATATATTTATTGGTATTTATTGTAATTGGTCTAATTCGAGAAAAATCAATTGGTGCATTTTTTGGAGGGATTGGTGTAACATATCCATTTTTCCAAAAGGATGGGGAATCACCAGACTTTGTTATTAGATTAAAAGTATGGGCTAAAGGGAAACACAATCTGCCAGGGAACGCTTTAATTAAATCTACAGGAATATCAACCAGTGTTATACTAGTTTTTTCGAAACACTTAACTTTTGTTTTACTTCATTTGACGATATAATAGGGAAATCACAAAAATCAAGTGAAGGACTCGGTATTTCATCTTTTGGTAGAGGAGGGATTGACTGGACAATATTAACCAGGTGGGTATTTAGCTTATTTGCAGTTTCAATTTCTTTTTCATCTAAACTAGACACCACTCCTTTCTTTTTCTGTATTTTTGATTCTTCTGTACCACAGGCTTTGACTTAAACAAATGATTCACTTCTCTTTTGGTATATTCATGGGCCGCATTTCATGTCATTTTCCAAATTTTGTATTTTAGTTTATTCGCTTGTTCACGTTTGCCTTTAGGGAAGAGCCGCCTTTTTTTAGAATGAGCGTGTAAGTACAGATGTACTTAGAGATGTAAGTACAATCCGCAGAATGATATTTTGAAGTTCTTTCGGGAAAACAAGACTTGTATGCGCACTCTAGCTTTTCTTGTACCAGACTTGCTTTTGAATGTATACCTTCCGCCCTATAAATCTCATCCCCACTCACCTGGCCAATCCAATTACCAAATTTTAAAAAGCCTTTGTCACTTATTTGTCTGCAGGCCACTGTTGCAGTTTTGTACTCAATCCGAATTTTGTGGAGAGGGTTAAGCTCAAGAGCAAAGTGGTAACTCCTGCCCAACGGTGCGCCAGGTACTGGTTCCCTGTAGAACCCGTGTAAATTAGAAGTAATAAGGTCTAACATAGTATCCCCTTTAGTGGTTGGCTTTTTAACCAGTTGTTTAAGACCAAGTGTTCTGTTGATTTGCTCAAGTTTCAGTTCATTGGCATCACCAAACATAAATATTCCGCAATTAGGGTATTTAATAGTTACATAATCAGCACTTAATTGCATTTTTTCTAGAAGTAACGTTCGGGCATTTGCATTCTGGCCTGGTGAACAATAATATGAACAAACAGCAATTCGAGTGAGTTTGCGTGGAAACCGTTTAGGCTCCACAAAAACCCAAATCAACTCATCATACTTGTTTAAACATAGGACTTCAATTAACCTTGCTTTAATAACTCCCCAGAGGATGGTCATCTGGGCGAAACTTAACAAAACTATTGTAACCTACAATTTCTAGTAATTCAGGGCCCTGTCAGTGCACTTCAGCAACAACTATGATTGAAGCTATTAATCAAACTCTCTAACTCACACACTTTATCCATACTCAAACTTTCTGCGTTGCTGTAAAGAAAGTTGGGAAATTAAAATCATCTGAACAATATTGTCCTACAGTGTACCTTAACATTAGCAGTGAGAGGTTCTGTTTTCAAAACTGACTCTAGGCTCTTATCCATGTATTCATCCAGGGTAAATGTAGCAAAGCGGTTCTGAACTGGGCACGTGACTAAGAAGGCTGCTGTGAGTTGCTGTTGTTCAGTGGGAGTGTTGTCCGGTGCTGTAATCGAGATTGAGGCGGGGAAGTGGGTTGGGTAGACATGGAGGGAGGAACAAAAACATATGTGAGGGAATTTGGGAGGGTATGTAAAACTCCAGTCTTTGGTACATGGGAGAAGTCGGACACGTCCGAGAGAGCTCCAGAGGAACCAAGTTGTAATGATCTTGGTACAGAGGGCTGCAAACTGAAAATATAATCAGAAAAGGCGGGGCCTTCCTCCAAAATCCATCCCGTTTTTTGTCAAATTCGTAGCACTACCATCGTACTCATGAAAAGGTTTAGCTTGTGGCTTGGAGAATAACCTATTAAAAGACTTAGAGGTAAAAACATAATACTTGCCACAACCGAAACAACGACCCGACATAAAAACAGAACAAACTAAAACATGGTCAAACAAGCACAAAATCTTATTGCAAGAACCTGTTAGAAAATATTTGCAAACATTGAACCGATTACATTGTCTTCCGTGGTTATATTTTGCACATTAAAAAACCTTGCAAACTGATTTCGTTTTTTTTTATTGTCAATTACACACTGATCACCATTTTTTCCAGCTAAACCTTCCTTATCCTTCACTTTCATTTGCCACAAGTTCCTCATAAACAATTTCTATCAAACAGTTCGTGGTAACGAACTGTGGTAAGGAGCGACCCGGCTCAATAGTAACAAAAACTCTAAAAAATGGAATTTTGATACCAATAGCTACATCAAAAGAATCGCATTTTAATGCTGATTTTAAATAAATAAGTTTCATCAAGCTTAGTCTTACCCATCAAACGTTACGAGCCTGGGAAAATTTGCCTTATTTTAGAAAATAGGGGGAAACACCCCCTAAAAGTCATAGAATCTTAACGAAAATCACACCATCAGATTCAGCGTATCAGAGAACCCTATTGTAGAAGTTTCAAGCTCCTATCTACAAAAATGTGGAATTTTGTATTTTTTGCCAGAAGGCAGCTCATGGATGCCTGTTTATTTGTTTGTTTTTTCCCAAGGGTGATCATATCGACCCAGTGATCCTAGAATCTTGCGAGAGGGCTCATTCTAACAGAAATGAAAAGTTCTAGTGCCCTTTTTAAGTGACCGAAAAAATTGGAGGGCACCTAGGCGCCCTCCAATTTAGCCCACGCTAAATGTTTTCCCAAAGTCAACGGATCAAAATTCTGAGATAGCCATTTTATTCAGCGTAGTCGAAAAACCTTATAATTATGTCTTTGGGGACGACTTGCTCCCCCACAGTCCCCGTGAGAGGGGCTACAAGTTACAAATTTTGACCAGTGCTTACATATAGTAATGCTTATTGGGAAGTGTACATACGTTTTCAGGGGGATTTTTTGGTTGGGGAGGGGTTGACAAGAGGGGGATATGTTGGGGGAATTTTCCATCGAGGAATTTGTCATGGGGGAAGAAAATTTCCATGAAGGGAGCGCAGGATTTTCTAGCATTATTTAAAAAAAACAATGAAAATTTTTTTTTACTGTTTTAAAAAGCAGAGTTAAGAGAAAGAGTCAAACTTTAGCGTAAAGAGCGGGGCGTTGATGAGGAAGCAGCCCCTTTCATATACGAAGTAATTTCTGTTCGTTTTAAGTTTTAATGTCGCTCCTTACTTTCAGCTAAAAAAAAACTTGTGTTTTTTATTTAATATCTGCATAGGATTTCGCAGTAACCTTAATAGTCTTTAAACAAAAGTGTCATTATCCTTTTCAAATTCAGCATACAACCAGAATCCGTTAAGTTATTCCTGTATTCAGAAGCTTGATTCTCTACCACAGTAATAGAAGATTTGTCAGTGGGATTTTTACATTCATGAACTTTCATTTCAACATTATTAACTTGACCGTTCTGGTCAATGTCATTGCTAATAACCTGGTTTGTCACTGGTTCGGACACCCTTGACCTCTCAAATGAATTTACAAAGGACAGCATTTTCTGAATTTTCATTTTCACTTGATTGACTTCATTATTCTTTTTTATATCACTGTTTTGATTTGCAGATATAGGTTCAGAAATAACGGTCGAAATGTAGCTTAATAACTCTTCTAGTCTGTCTTTTAATTTTAAAAGCCACAACACAGACTCTGGTTTAATCATATTAAGATTTGTCTGGCAAGAAAAATTTTTAACACAGGGATTTGGATACGTTGAATTTTCACTGGCAACATATGAGTAACTTTCAGTTTCAGTATGGTGGTGCTAAGAGTATAGGATGGGTCGATGGAAAAAACGGCCTGACCCTGAGTCTTACATGAAACTTCAAGAGGGAGGGCATCACTTCATGTTGTAAATAGGGAGAGGCTGGAGTCAACTTCTGCAAAGAGGGTAGCACCAGTGATTTAAGCTCTTTTAAGATATTAAGCATCCTAGCTCTTGAATTTGGAGAACAAGGGGTGCAAGGTGAAGGTAAAACAGGTGAGGTTTAAAGAATTTACCAAATCGATTGGCATTTTCTTAGAGGAGCAGCCAGGACAACACCAGCTCCAACTCCGATTAGCTGTATCAATTTTGGTACACTTTTCTGGTCCTCCATGAAACAAGATTGGGACAAACTAGCCTTTGTCAAACTATTATTTTTTAAGAGGTTAATGGCTCGGAAGAAAAACTTGGCTCAACAGTTAACAACATAAGATCCTCACAGGTTGGATGCTAGTGAGGACTCAAATTACATCCTTGTAATTAGTGCAAATTTTGACCTTTTGGGAGGAATAAATACCCCTAAAGTCCCTCAGTGGGTCCCTAGTTTGATTATAATTTTAAACATAGCAATACTTTTGGGAAAAAAAGGGTGATTAGGAGAGAAACAGGAATTAATAGAGCCTACTCAGAAATTTAAATTTTACCTAGAAGATTCTTCTTGATCCAATTCCTGCACTGCATTAAAGCTAGCTCATTTCTCAAGGTTTCACTTTCATAGCACAAAAACTAGGATAAAAGGTGATCTAAGGTCAGTACCCTTTACAGGAGGGGGGGGGAGGCTGGGGATATCCATCACACAGCTAATATAAAGTAACATAGGTTACATTTAGCAAAAAAAAAACAAACATAATTGTCTCCAGGATTGTCTGACATGAAGAGTTAGCATTGTTTTAGGAAAGGGAATGGATTGATGTTTGAGATTGGGCAACACTTAAAAGAAGCTCACCAAAAATTGGTGTATTACTTGGGGAATAAAAAAGTAATTGAAAAAATTGTATTATATCAAGGTTCTATATCAGTCCCCCCCCCCCCTTATACAAATTATTAATTGGAGAGGTGACCGGGATAAAAGAAAATGTGTTTATTTTAGCACATTTAGAAAGTTTAATTGACTCAGAATATATAAAAAAAATTACCTTTCCTATTATTTTTCTGATGATGGAGGGGAGGGCAAGGATGGGGATATCTAGCTTCCCAATCTTCATCCCTAGATGACAGCTAAAATCTTTGCCTAATATCAAATTGGTATAGACATCCTGAATGTAATTAACTAGTTGGCTGTTAAAAATCAGTACAAGTACATACAAGAGAGCAAAATAGCAAACCAGTTGGACAGTGAATTCAATTAGGAAATTTTAATCTAAAATTGACTACCATGGAGAGCTAGAAAATAGTCTTCTTTTTTGAGGGGAGGGGGCATCTTGTGGTATGTTTATTGATAAAGTCCCTGTTGGTACTACAATTCATAAATGCAGCTCAAGTCCATCTGTGTGGCTGGTCTATGAAACTTCCTTAGCCAGAATAGTCATATCCCCTAGTACTGAAGCCTTAAAATCAGCAATTGACAGATATTAGTGCAGCAAGCCATGGTGAACAGTTTGGAATGTGCCAACAATCTGAATCCCTATCGTCATTCATTAGAATCTACAGGATTTTTTCCTTATTGTTGGCTCATGTGATCTAAGGTAATTTATGATAATTGCACAGAGGTATGCATAAACTAAAAAAAAGGAAAATTGATTAAAAAAAGATAATGTACTTTTAATTAAAACAATAATGACAGTATCTTAAGGTTATTGCAAACATAAAATATGTCTTACATTCACCAATTTTTTCTCCAGCCCTGCCAAGGGCAGCATAAATTGCCAAGGACCTCTTTTAACCCAAAAACAATCTAGCAAATGTTCAAAGCTTGTGCTTTAACTAAAGTTCTTTTAAAGTTATGATTAAAGCTTTTTTGTCATCATCTAATTGTTAGCTAACACTTCTTGTTAGTACAGCAGAAACAGGATTGTTAGCTAACAAACCACAGAAATGTAATAAATTAGCAGGATATCCAAAAACACAAAGAACAACTAGTTAGCTAACTCTAAATTGTATATAGAACTCTATTTTCAGCTGACTATTGGCTATTTCAGGCTTAAGTGTATCTATAATAAGACATTGATAACAAACTAGCTAGCTAGTTCAACTATATATAAGACACTTTATCAATAGCCAAGTAATTGACTATTTTAAGCTTTAGTTCATATATTTCAGATTCTGAAAAAGTCTGATGAAGAGAAAGGGTTTGGTTCAATAAGTCACAGAATGATGTCTCCAAAACCAGCTGTAAGAAAAGAGCAAAGCAATATGAGGAATTGTAGGTCAGGAGTGCACAGGGCAAAGGTGTTTAGGTTATCCATGGGAACTCTATAGTTCCAAAAAACAGTCAGATCTGTGCAGCCCATCCTACTACAATAGAACATTAAATGATATACCCTGCAATGTAACCAGTGTAAATTGTTAGTTAGATGGTATTGTTTTCAAAGTATGGTGTTTACAAGTAATAATAGTAGTGAGGCAAACCAAGAGACTTCTGTGTCTTCTGCCAGACTTAGTATTGTGCTGGCACCAGCTATTGCAAGAACATTGCTGGGCTTAGTGTTATTTTTAGCAATGTCAACTGCATAACTTCAAAATTTCAGGATATCAGATGTGTCCTTTCAGCAAATGAGGGAGACATTTATGCTTTTGTGAAATCAAACCCAGATACAAATCTTGGGATACAGACTGATGACAAACCTTTCCATGGATGGAGGTAGAGGAATTGCCATAACTGTATTTGATGAGATCCAGGTAGGCATAATCGATATTAAATTATATTATGAGCCATGGGTAGAACAAATTTGGATATCCATTAACCTACCAGGGGGTCCTGTTACACTTGGTTGTCTTTACAAGACTCCTACTTTAGCAAGCATGGAGGACTCACTCTTGACTATTCATCAGTCTATTGATAGTGTTGACTGAATATAAAAGAGTTTGTTCATACTTGGCAGCTTTAACTTACCTGTTGGCTGAGGAATACAGCCACACAAGCAATATGGTAACATAGTCCTTTCTGAGCTGCTTAGAGGAACACTTGCTATTCCAGACGGTGACATTTTCAACAAGATCTTGAGAAGGACAAAATCCTATGCTCCTTGATCTTGTTTTAATAAATGATCCTGAGTCACTCAGTAACAAAGAATCACAACCCCTATTTCGGAAGTGACAACATTGCAATTAAATACTAATTTTGGCTGTACCCACAGACATCAAACCTAACTAACCATGTGTATAAAAACTACAGTCAAATCATGCATGAAGTTTGATCTGATTATGGAGGTAGATGAAAAATGCGTTTTTGGACACCATCAATAAAATTACAACTATTACATAGAGAAACAAACCAAGAACTCTCCTCTTTATGGCCAGAGAAATGAAAATGAGAACAATAAAAAGAAACTGTCTAAGCTCATAAACCAGAACCCACATAGGAATGACTACCTAATTAAGTTCAAAGCTGCAAGGAACAAATTTCAAGCACTGTCCAGAAAATTGATAGAGATGGAATCCAGTCAAATAACCCTCAAAAAATTGCTGAAGCTTCAAATCACCAGTTTCCACACCTGCAGACACTGCCCACCCCTATCAACTCCACCAAACTATGTAATTAACACTCATGTTTCTCCAATAGTAGTAGATAATATGCCCAATTAGTGTAACCAGTCTCAAGGCTTTTTCAGAAGTCTATTGATGCCAAAGTCATAGCATTGGGCCAAGAAGTTGTCCAATCTTGCCAATACATAAAGGAGGTAACAGGATCAAAGCTCCCAATCATTGGCCAGTCAGTACTACCTTTACTGTTGGGAAAACCCTTGAAGGCATTGTAAAGGATGTCATTCTCAATCATTTGGCCACAAATAACCTTCTATTAAAACACCAACATGAATTCTAACCAGGTAGATCAGTTGAGACAAATCTGATTCATATAATTACATAACTGAGCTTGACTGAAGTCTCCCAGTTGACATAGTTCTACCAGACTTTGCTAAAACCTTCAATAAAGTCTGTCATCAAAGGCCCCAGTTGAAAATGAAGGCCATTGGTATTGAATAGGGTGTGGTGGACTGGATTATGTCCTTCTAGAAGAAAAGAAAGCAAAGGGTGAGAGTTTTTGGTGAAGATGGTACAGCTTTCTGATCTAGAATAGCAGAGGTCTTAAATGGGGTGCCTCAAGGAACTATTTTGGGACCTATGCTTTTCAATATCTACATTAATAACACTCCAAAAAATGACATAGCCTATATGCTGATGACTCAAAACTTATTGGTCCCATTGACCCACAGTAGGATGTAGCCTCAATGATGTCAGGCATAGATTGCTTTTGCAAATGAGCCAATATATGGAGACTCAAGTTTAATGCTGAAAAATGTAAGGTTCTACATTTTGGAAGAAATAGCCCAGGATGGCAATATTCAAGGCTATCAAATCCTGGTGAGAGACAACCAATTTTCAAGAGTGTCTCAGATAGAGATTTGGGGGTTTTTGGATGACAACCTCAAATTCAACTACCACACCCAAGCTGCAGTAGCAGGGGTTAACCAGACTCTTGGCACCATCAAGAATACAATTTCTACTAAATTCCCAGCAAGAGTGACAAAACTCTATAAAAGCCTGTTGAGACATAGATTGGAGTATGAAGTGTGCATTGGCATACCAATTAATAAAACAGAGCAGATGGCTCTCAAACCTGTTCAGACACAGGCAACTAAATGTGTAAAAGGTCATAAGGATAAAGAGTATGGATGTTGACAGCAGAACCTGAATATGATATTGGCATATAAGTTGCTCCAGTCTGATGACAAAGATATGTTTGAACCTGCCTAGTTATCATGTACCAGAGGTCATTCAACAAAGCCATTCTGTAGGCATGCCAAGACAAGAAATACAACCAACTTCTTCTACAATCAAATCATTATCTGTAGAACAGTTTAAGTGGTAAATTTGTGACAGTTCATGTAACAGACTTACCAATAAAGTGAACATACCACTTGATGTCTTATTTCATGATCTTTATGGATATAATAATCACTTCTACCACATATTCAAATTTAAGTACTTTTTGACCTAACCTTATTATAAATAATTTTAGCACTGGATTTGGTCAAAAACAACCAAGAAAAGATGGCACTGAGAAAACATAGTTTTATTTTGTTAGACCTACTTTAATTGAAAATTTGTCATTTTTAAGAGCTCAAAAAGTGCTTAAATTTGAATTTGTAGTAGAAGTGATTATTATTTTTGTAAAGAACATAAAAGAGGCATCAAGCAGTATGTTCACTTTATTGGTAAGTCAGTTCTATGAACTGTCATAATTTTACCACCTAAGCAAGACAACTGTGGGATCTATGTCAACCAATAACTTCAAATTGAATTTTGACAAGGACTGGGTAACAAAACCATGGCTCACTCAATAGAATGCAGCAGATGTTTCACAGCCCCACCATCACTAACTGGCACATGCTAGATTTGTCCATATTGTTAGCAAGTACAATTTAAGGTAATAACTTAGATTCTAATAGCCAACTAGTAAGCTAATTTCACAGCACATGAACTATGTTGATAGCTGACTTGTTGGCTAATTCAGGCTGAAATGTATACAGGTAAAAGTGCTATTGAGATACAAACAGGATACCACCAGATAGCTAATTTGACAGTGTCTATAGATACAAGTCTTTGAATTAGCCAACCAGTAGGCTATTATAAACCTAAGAGCCCAGATGGACATAAGGAATTGTTATCTAACACATTTTGCACACAGCCCTGCTACTTTTTACCCTTTACCCCCCCCCCTGGTGGATATTCAAAGCAGGTATTCAAGTGGGTATATATCAATTGGATGGTGAATATTAAAAGCAAAATTGTAAGAAATCAATTTGTAGGCTACTTCATAATATGGATAATAATTGTAGCTGACACATTTTGTATGTAGCCTATCTCTGCTAGGCTATTATTTACCCTTTACCCTCTTCACCACTAATGTGCAAATATATAGTCAATAGGCCTATTAGATATTTCCTATGTATTCTCCCTATGATAGTCTGTTGTTTCAACTCACATGCCTGAAAAATTTAAACAACTGTGAAAAAAAAACAAGAACCAGAAAAAAAGGATGATGGGTGGCAATCAATTGGAAATAGCCTATCTAACTGGGACTAGCTGATATGCTTGTACATTAAAGAATTGGGGTAAATTATAGCAGGGCTGCATCAAAAACATGTTAGCTACAATTATTCTACATGTTATGAAGTAAGAATTATGGTAGGCCTAAATATGGAGCAGTCCATTTTTCTGACCTATAAATAAAGTAAACATGCCAGTTGATACCCTTTTGAAAACTCAATTTTAAACTAACACAGCCTTTCTAACTTTAGGTATTTGCCTATAAAACTAATTAGGCCTATTAGAAAAAAAACTAGAGAAGGACACATAGGCTATTAAGAATTCTTACTTCGTAGACTAAGTCTGATCTAGGTCACTAAGTTTATTTCTAATGAAATTTTCACGTTGCTTTCTTGGGTTTACCTTGTCTAGCAGGTGACTTTTCTTCTTTATCTAGCTCCATTTTCAATCACATGTAGAAATTCAAAAAGCATTGGCAAACAGGGTTGATGTCAGACAAAAAAATCGTAACTTCCGAAAACGTTACTTTTTCGTCACTTTTGATAGGAAAGTCTCTTTTCAAGGCATGGTGCCTTTATTTCGCTATCAAGAGCGGCACTTAAAGGGGGGACATTTGTTGCCTATATAAATAGAAAGATATAATTTGACGTAATCTAATTACCAACTTTTAAAAGGTGGCATTAGAAATTACCAACTTTTCTAATAGCCTCCAACTTTTGAAAAGGGCCAAAAATTCCTCGAGAATGAGAATCAATAAAAAAAAATCATTTATATACTATTCATAGTGTGCATTTACTCAAATTCTGACAAGGTGTTCCTTAGTTTGTTTTCAATTTGTCTTTGATTTGATTGTAATTTAAGATACTTTGAAGAAAAAGACAAGCAAAGATAATTTTTTTTTTAGCAAAATCAAAATAAAACGACTCAGAGATAATCATTTGGGGCTTAACTGAAAACTTATCTTTTATTTAGATATAAGACATAAAATATTATATTCTTATACAGCAAAGCAAACAAAATCAATTAGGGAACATGGTTAACTTGGAAGTTTACTTTTTCTACTTTCTTATTTTCCTTATTCGGGATTTCCCAAGAATTTGGGTCAGGAATTGCTCTTTTGACATACATAAGATCAGAAATAGTTTCCGGATCGAGTCTATCGCGAAATTGGGTCTTTATCATTTTCAAATCAGAAAATTGACACTCAGCCCCAGCTGAAATTTGGCAAAAAAAATATACAAATTTCATTTTAATCATTCTTGTGCGGAGAGCCGAAATCAAAACATGCATTAATTCAAAAACGTTCAGAAATTAATGTAAAAACAAGTTTTTTAACTGAAAGTAAGGAGCGACATTAAAACATGAAACGAACAGAAATTACTCTGTATATGAAAGGGACTGTTCCCTCTTCAAGCCTCGCTCTTTACGCTAAAATTTTTTACTGTTTAAAAAGTAGAGTTGGGAGAAAGTCAAACTTTAACGTTAAGAGCGGGGTAATTTATATATACGGAGTAATTTCTGTTCGTTTTAAGTTTTAATGTCGCTTCTTACTTTCAGTTAAAAACACTTGTTTTTTTATAATCAATACTTACTTAAGATGCTTACTTATTTGCAGGAATTCTATGCAAAGATACCCCCAATATACCACAGTTTTTTCTGCTGCTTTTGCTGTCATCAACAATGCATTTCTCAAATCAGTTATAGTCAGAACCTATTTTATCAACAGGCTAAATACCTGGATTGGAACCTCGATTTCATCGATTACGTTCAGTTTGTTGTCTCCTAGAACCACCCACACGCGCAGTGGCGTAGTGGGCTAAAATTTCTGTACCAGTAGGTATTTGAACCGGAACGTAATATTTTATAGTGTAAGGAGAAACATTTAATTGCCAATAGGTACTGAACGCGTTTAATATGCATTTATTATTTAGTATGCTATAAGGATGCTAAAGGTTTAATTCTATTTGAATAAATAAAATTGAGCAAATAAAATTCTTTTTATAATAAATAGAATTGAATAAAAAAAAATTGAATAGTGTAATATGTATTTCATTTCAATTATGCAATAACTGGAAAAGGGAACATTTGTAATATAATTCGCTTTGAGTGGAGCGCCAATGACGCAGTAGGCTTTAGATTATTAAGGTTAGGAAAGGAGGCAGTAGCTAAATTCTTGTTTGTAGTGAATCTAAATTTGCCGTGAACGGTCTTGGGAAGAAATAAGGTTAAAAGAAATATTTGATGTATAATAATGTGAACTGCTGAAAAGCCAATCAGTTCAAAATTCGAATTCACTCTTCTTTGTTTTCAATTTACTATTGTTCTTATTTACTATGTTTGTTTTCACTGTTATAATAAGTAAGTAAGAAGATGTTTGTAATTAAGCGTTATTTTCAATAAAGCGCCAATAACACAGTAGGTTTTAGCCTTTAACAGTTAGGGAATGAGGTAGTGCCCATATTCATCTTTGAATTGATTTTTGTTTGTTTCAATCTTGATTCGCATATTTAATTAAAGCTTTATTCGTTTTAAGGTTTATTTATTCACTAATGTTAGCACATGCTGTATGTTTGTTTGCTATAATTATTTATTTAGTTTCTGCTCGGTTTGAGCTTCATTTATGCTACAATAGTAAAATATTTTTGTTCTTTTTAAACTTGATTTGCATGTCCAATTAGAGTAGTACAACAAAAGAGTATAAACGAAAACAATACGAAACCGGAAGAAAGAAACAACAAGAACAGTGCAAGAAGAGATAAGGAAACTAGAAACAATATTTTTTTAAAAGATAAACCAAAAAAAATCGCCCCTCTCCCACAAAAAAAACTAAATCAAATGTATTTATACTACTCCAGCCCCATCCAGGTAATAAGAGTCCAGCCTAATGCGGTTTAGAGTTTAATTACTTTTCTTTTTCTTGTCAAGCAATTCTGATTTCCCCTTCTCTTCTTCACTTGATTAGTTGCAATTCCTTTTTCTTATTGTTAGACGTTTCTGTTCTTTTTTCTGGTTTTGCCGGCAATGAGCATTCCTTGTTTGTTGCATCTAAAGATATTAGGGCTCTGTTTTATTTTTTTTTATTTATTTTTTTTTTTATTTTTTTTTTATCTTGTCCTTTTTCGATGGGTGGCGTTAACCCAGAAAATACACTCATGGAAAATCCAACCGGTAAAAACACAGAAAATACCCCCCCCCTCCAAAAAAACATCACCCCCACGCAGCTGGTTGATCTCCAATCCATCTGAACTCGAAAAAAAAGACTAGAACTCTCAATTTCTGATCTAATGAGCAGAGTCCAAGATTTCTTTGACCTTGAGGTGTAAGTGTAGATAAAGAAGAGGCAATTCCCCACCTGCACGGAATAAATTCTGCTAATTTGGGGGTTTAATGTTATTCTTTACTTTCACAATAACAGCACAGATCAGAAATATACCCAGAAATCGTAAGGGAGTAAAAATCAATTTCAAATTTTTGATGCGTTTTTAAGTTTCCTTTGTACCCCCCCCCCCTAATAAAAAAAACACTTTGCTAAAATATAATTTTTTGCTGGCTTTTTGTTGGGAAACTTTTCACGGTGGGAATTACCGACATGATTTGAAAAACAATAAGAAATTAAAGTATTTTTCAAACGAAAATGCGCAAGAAACATTTTTCACCTGAGATCGTCCATAAGAAAGTTTCTAGGTTGAGTTTTCAGCTAGAATGGAATTGTCTTGGGGGAATATCTCTAGGGTTGGGGGGTATTTTTACCTGTAACGAGCTTTCCACAGTGGAATTTCTCCGTGTGGGAAGGAATTTTTCACGGAGGAGAGCCAGATTTCCTGGTATTATTTGAGAACGATTAGAAATTTAATTTTTTTAAAAGTTTTCTAACTGAAAATAAGGAGCAACATCAAACTTAAAATGGACAGAAATTATTACGCATACTTTAGTACGCTTTAGTATACAGTATACGCATTTAGTTTAGTATAGTTGTATATAGTATACGCCTCAATTAATCGTAAGTTTTGACTTCTTGTCCCAATTCTTTAAGAGCGACTTCTGGAACAGAATGGCTGTTTAATAAGAACGGTAAGCTTTTTTTTCAAATTTTCAATCATTAGTTATGAAAAAGTGTCGGTGGGTGCAGAGTGGAGACAGAGAATGATGCCTGAAATCACCTTCAGGGAGTCAGAATTTCTGGCAAGATCTGATTAACAATCAGAAATTAAAAATTAGAAAAAATAAGCTTTTTCAACTGAAAGTACAGAAAAATATTGAAAAAGACCAAAAATTAGCCCATTTTTGAATGGGGTTGCACCCTTCTAAATTACTTGCTCTTTAAACTGAAATATCTATTTGCTTTGACAAAGCTTTTATTCTAAAAATTGCCAAGTTCACAACATATTCCCAGTCCTTCCATATAAAACTGACAATTCTTTCAAGAGAACTATTGACTTTACGAAGCTTAGCAAAAAGAAAAACGAGACTATGTAGTGGAGTTACGGAATGATGGTTCAAGTAGGGAGCCATCAGTTTTGTATCCCGACTCCTTTCGGCAAACTCCTTTTCAGCAATGCTGTGCAAGAACTCTTAGCGGAATACTGCTATAATTTCCTTAATAAATTCATCTTTCTGCTAGCTAAGGGTGGCATAAGAACATTTGTTCTTGTGTTCAACAAGCATTGCTACCAATCGGGATTCAAGGAAAGCGTTTTTGTAAGGATGAATTTTCTTAGTTCTGGGGGGGTTGTTGATACAGACATTGATGATTTTTGTTTTGAATCAAGACAATAACGGCTTCTCGTGGCTTTCGCTATGGCCTGATCTACGCTATGTGTGACCATTTTCAGAAAAGGAAAAACGCTATTTTCAAACGTCACGAGATAAAGAACGTGCAAGTCATCATGGACGGCTATAGGCAAGAAACCGAACCATCAATTAGAGCCACACCAATTACTTTTCACGTCTAAAACGAAGGAGAAGTCTTCGTCGATCAAAACATCGAGTTTGCTATCTGTCATGCAGAAGCAGACCAGACAGTTCTTTTCTACAGTTTTTTTTTTACTGAGAGTAAGGAGCGACATTAAAACTTAAAACGAAGAGAAATTATTCCGTAAATAAAAGGGTCTGTCCACTCCCCAGTGCCTCACTCTTTATGCTAAAGTTTTCATTGGTTTTAAAAAGTAGAATTGGGACATAGAATCAAACTATAGTATAAAGAGCGAGGCGTTGAGGAGGAAAAAATCCCTTTCATATACGGAATAATTTCTGCTCATTTCAAGTTTTAGCATCGTCCCTTACTTTCAGTTCAAAAAAAAAAATTATATTAAATTCAAAAAAGAAAAGCCTATTGCCTATTGCTTACGCATAGTATTTGTTACTGGGAAGTAAACCGACATTTTTCGGGGAGGCGAATTTTCTCTGGGGCAATTTTCAGTGTTGGGATGTGGGGGATGCCCCCTCTTAAATACTTCACTCTTTAGGCTAAAATATGACTTCGTATTCCAATTCTTTACGAACAACAAGTGAAACAAAAGGTTCGTTAGATTAGAATAAGAAGCTTTTTGAAAATTTGAAATAACTTTAGCGTGAAGAGCAAGGTATTGTGGAGGTGGTATCCTCCTCATGGTTCTAGGCACTTACCCCCCGCGGAAAATACCCCCGAAAAACACCACCCGGTAAATAACCCCGCATGGATAAGACTTTCCAAATTTGAGAATTTTATTTAAGTTATTTTTTCTTATTTTACATAGGCGGAAGGTTGGACAGTTTGAAGTCAGAAAAAAAATTCTCATTTCATAATATGGAGAGTAATTGCACCTAACATATTTTAAACCCAGACCCGCTATATCCCCCCTCTAATGTGCAAATATATAGCCAAAATTTGTCAATGGCATCACACGGTTTGGTGCTGCGATGAGTTGTCAGTAGTAGTGGTAGTATTAACATTGAATATTTTTAATAAAAAATACTAAATCATTGAAAATATCAGTGCCGGCCCGGAACTATTACGGTTTCTACCAATTTTTCATGTGGAGATGTTCCGACGGAATTATGGAGACTTTTTCCCTTGTGTTTTGATTTCTGGGAAATAATTTCCACGGAAAGGGGAAAAAGGTGATCGAGAAACCGATTAGAGATTGAAGTTTCATTCCAATGAAAGAATGCTAAGGAGAATATTTCAGACTGAATCATCCACAAGCAACTTTACAGGGAAGGGGATTCTCAGTGAGGATGGAACTGTCAAGAGGGAATTAAACGGGGGGGGGGATTATTTTACGTTAGATAAAATTTCACCGAAGGAGATTTCCCTGTGGGGGAGGGTTGCCCCCTCCATATATGAAAGGTGTCCCCCTCCTAAATACCTTGCTCTTTACGCTAAAGTTTGACTGTTTGTCCCAATTTTTAAGAACGTTTACTGATAAAACGGGGGCTTTTTAATTAGAATAGGAAGCTTTTTTAACAGTACTAACAGGTTTAGCGTAAAGAGTAAGGCAATGAGGAGGGGGAACCTTCCATATAAGGAATAAATCTTCCAAAATTTATCCGCAAATTTGGTTTTAATTTTTCATGTACGATGAGCCAAATTCGAACCTGCGTTAGTTGAAAAACGTTCAGAAGCTAAATACAAAAAACAGCTTTTTTGAACTGAAAGTAAGGAGCAACATTAAAACATAAAATGAAGAGAAATTTTTCCGCATAGGAAAAGGGCTGTCCCTTCCTCATCACCTCCTTTTTACGCAAAAAATTTCATTGTTTTGAAAAGTAAAGTTGTGATAAAGATTTAAACTTAAGTATAAAGAGCGAGGCGTTGAGGAGGGAGCAGCAACTTTCATATACGGGATAACTTCTGTTCGTTTTAGTGCCGTTCGTTAGTTTCGGTTAAAAAACTTGTTTTTTCATTTAATTAAAAAAAGAAGCCTATTGCCATTTGCTTAAACATAGCATATGTTATTGGGAAGTAAATAGACATTTTTCAGGAGGCGAATTTTCAATGGTGGGATGTAGGGGATGCCCTCTCTTAAATACTTCACTATTTACGCTAAAATATGATTTTGTATTCCAGTCCTTTACGAACAAAAATTGAAACACTAGGTTCGTTAAATTAAATAGCCTTTTGAACATTCTAAATAACGTTAGCGTGAAGAGCGACTCAAATCCATTCTAAGATATTTTAATCGTCTAAGATAGTTTAATATCTTTATTGTCAAAGTCTTACATCAGAAAGCTTAAATGTTTTGTGCTTTTTATCATAAATACAAAATTGATATTAATGAAAACATTTTTTTGCGTTCACTTTCCCGTTGAAGACCCAAAAGCCATTCTAAACCTTTCTTTTAAGGTTAAAGTAAATTTAAGTAAACTAGGCCAGAACTCTTTATTTCGAACTTGAAACTTAAGAACGAAAAACTTGGGAAAAGCTTTTGGAAATAGATTTTTCCATAGCTTAATTTCTTTTTGTCTCTTGATCATATCATCGTGACTTCGAGGTGGTTTATAGGTAAACTACTTGTAAAGTTAACTCTTTATAAGTCGTTTTTTGCGAAAATTGGGCAACCTTGACACGACAATTTTATTTTCCTTTTTTAATGAAACACCATTCTAAAGTCACGCTCTGATTTAATGTTTGCTGAAAGCCATCGTTCCGCTGTGCCTGTTTTGTTGCCTGTAGTTTGTTCATAAAAAGTTGTTATTCATTGTTTTCAAATAATGAGCCCATAAAGAAGGAAAATACAATATTTTTCTAAATTTACGCTCTTATTCACTGTATGTTGTGTTTTTTTTTTCATATATTGTAGTGTAGGTTTTTATATTATAGTATTTGTTAAGTATCAATCAGTAAAATTAGGAAAATCCTAGTAGCATCCGTTGTCTCTTGTGTTTCCATTAAGTTAATTGATTAGTTTTGTTTGTTAATTTATGTCAGCTATGAAAACTGAAATTTTACATAAAGTACTGTTAATATCACCGCTTGTTTTAATTATCTTTTTTTCAATTTGTGCTAATCATGGTAGCATGGTATTACTAGCAACGGGACCATAAATATTTATAGGAAAAGAGTTAAAGAGAGATGGGCAAAACATTTTGAAAATGTCTTCTCGTTGCTACAAGGGGACATTTATTACTACTATTACTACTTTGCCTAAGAAAAGTATGAATTTCTAAAGTTAAAGCGGCAATGCTGATGAGACAACTTTTTTTTGTTTTTATAAATGAAGCATCATTCTAAATTCACACTCTGACTTACTGTTTCCTGAAAGCCTACGCTGCCTACGATAAAGTTCAAACATGCATACTGTTCTCAACAACGTATATTATATGTACGCAATGAACGAATTGCCAAACTTGCAGGCCTTAACGTGATGGATCAGGGGGGGAGCTGTCATCCTCAAAGACATAACTTCAGGATATTTTAACTACCCCGAACAAAGTGGCTATCTCATTCTAATTTGAGCGGGGCTGACAACCCCCATGGATTCTCAAGACCAGAACATGATCTGTGCTTTACTGAAAACAAAATATATTTAAAATGTTTTGTCCATTAGCTTATAATTAGTAAAAAAATAGTTTTTTGTAAAAATAATCAACATATTAATTTCTGAAATTTTCCGTACATTTGTCTATTTTGAAGAGTAAAAGAAGTTTTAATTTTGGTACTAGTTAAATTCAGCCGGAATATCGACCGTTGAATATGTCCCCTGGAAAACTTGAGAGGCAAAAACTCCCACCGGATTCCCCCCTAGCCATATTACCCAATGATAAAATTATCAGTGTAATAGCTTCCTGCCGTTGCATATAATTTTTCCTACCTTAGCAATTTTAGTTCCTAATTATTGTATCGTGTCCCAAGTAATGGACAAAATTGTCAACGAAATTACTTTATTGGTTTCCTGAACAGTAAAATTAGTGACTTGTGAAGTCGCTCCTACTTAGTACCAGTAGGTATGTGTGGCGCAGTGAGAGCTGTCTCTAGAGTTGGTATCGACCAAAGAAATATTAGCAAAAAAAAACCAAAATGAAAGATTTGATCAAAGTGGGCTCTCCAGCCCGCTTTCAAGTCATGGAGACTGAAGCCACTCCGCCGCCCCCTTTAAACGTCTCTGGACGCAGAACCTACAATCCTAGGAATTACGGCATTCATTACATGATTACGCAGTATCTAGCACGCATCACTATGTATATGCTATATGATTTCTAGCCATTTACACCTCTTCAAAACGAACAAGATTTTAGATATGGTTAGATATATTTTTTAATAAAGAGTGTCAACATGCACAATTTACTCACCTTCCCCAACGGGGTGAAGAAAGTCATGTTAACCTAGTCGCAGTTATTAGACCTTCTGGTTAATTCCAAATAAATGGCTTATGATTATTCAAATTTGACTGGAGGAGGAAAATGAGAGGGCATTTGAAAGGGCGTGATGAAGGACTCGTTACTTTTTAATTACTTTTGGCTCTTTAAAAGAGCAAAAGGATTCCTAATTTTGGTACTAGACGTGCTCTCCCAAAAGCCTCCCTGACAAAAATTCCTCACACGGAAAATTTCGCCTATAGACCCCTCACAACTAAAATATCACCGACAAGCAACCCCCCCCCCTTCAGAATATTACTCCACCTGTAAAAGTGAGCTGCCAAAAATACGTAATTTTGACAGTTTGCAGGCACATAGGGTCTTTTGATTCGGTTCGAGTTTCCCCACAATACTATAAATAGAGTAGTCTGGTAGTAATAGTGGTGGTAGTTATAGTAGTATTGGTAGCATGTAGATACTGCCTTTTTGATCATATCTTTTATCATTTCCTGAATTTTCCAAATTAATGTACTCAGTTATTCCTATGTCATACCATTTTGACAATCCTTATAAACATAACGTGCTTTAATTTAGTTCAACACTCCCCTCAAAATTCTCTGAAAGGCTCACTTGAATGCCCTTCGTCTTCTCGGAAAGCAAAGTTCAAACATGCATACCCTTCCTAATAACATATATTATGCATGAACAATGAACAAATTACCTAGCAAAATGCCCTTGTCCTGATGAGGACTATGGGGAGGTTGAAATCCCCAAAAACTTAATTATTGGACCTTTCAACAAAGCTGAACAAAATAGATCTTTCAAAATTTCGACCGGATATGTTTTGGAGAATGATAGGCTTGTGGGGGACAGATTGCCCTCCAATCCTTTTTTACTCTTAAAAAGGGCACTAAAGCTTCTTACTTCCAATCAAATGAGCTCAATTCGGTCAGAAGCTTATACGACCACCTGTTCCATAAAAACTTTAAGTGCCCGGGGGCATAACTTACAACCCTTACCCATTGGCTCTGAGGGATTGTGTCCACTCTAGGCTTCATAGGCTCCCAGGGATTATGTTCACCCCAAAGACATTGTTATATGATTTTTGGACTATTAGTAACAAAACGACTATCTCACAATTTCAATTGGACGCGTTTTGGAAAAAGAGGAAGTCAGGGAGGGGGAGGGGCTAGTTGCTCTCCATCATATTTGACTCTTAACAGGGAACTAGAACTATTCATCTCAAATCAAATGATCCTTTTCTAAAGTTCACAACCACTCCTTCGATCAAAACCTTACAACCTTTACCCCAAGATTCTGGGGGATTCTGTCAACCTAAAAGACTTTATTATATGATCTTTGGACGATTTTTGAACAAATGGCAATCTAAAATTCTTTATTTGATGCACCAGTAGAAAAAACAGCGTTGGGGGGGGGGGGGGCTGCCCTTCGATCACTTTGACTTATAACAAGAGCTAAGAGCTCATATGGCACTTGTGACGAGGCAAGAAGAGCTGAGAGCCAAGAGATCGTATGGTATGAGATCTAACAAAATTCTATGAATCAATAGATCGATTTAAAAGGAAAATAAGAGGCTTATTGCCGGTCAGGATTTAAAATAAGAACTCTGAGTCACGATGTCCTTCTAAATATCAAAATTCAATAAGATCCGATTACCCACTCGTAAGTTATAAATGCCTAATTTTTTTCTAATTTTTCCTTTCCCTTTAGCCCCCCAAATGGTCGAATCTGGGAAAACGACTCTATCAAGTCAATTTGTGCAGCTACCTGACACGCCTACCAATTTTCATCGTCCTAGCACGTCCAGAAGCACCAAACTCGCCAAATTACTGAACCCCTCCCCCCAACTCCCCCAAAGACAACAAATCCAGTACGGTTCCGTCAATCACGTATCAAGGACATTTGCTTATTCTATCCACCAAGCTTCATCCCGATTCCTCCACTCAAAGTGTTTTCCAAGATTTCCCCCTCCAACTCCGAACAATGTCAAAAGATCTGGTCGGGATTTGAAATAAGAGCTCTGAGATGTTAATTCCTTCTAAACATCAAATTTCATTAAGATCTGATCACCTAATCGTAGGATAAAAATACCCCGATTTTCACGTTTTCCAAGAATTCCGGTTTCCCCCTCCAGCTCCCCCCAATGTCACAGGATCTGGTCGGAATTTATAATTAGAGCTTTAAAGCACACGATCCTTCTAAATATCACATTCCATTAAGATCTGGTCACCTTTTCGTAAGTTACATATACCCCAATTTTCAAAATTACACCCTCCAACTCCACCAAAGAGAGCAGATCCGGCCAGGTTATGTCAGTCATGTATCTTAGACAGGTTCTTATTCTTCTCATCCAGTTTCATCCTGATATCACCACTTTAAGTATTTTCTAAGATTTCCGGTCCCCCAACTGCCCCCCCCCCAATTACGCTGGATCCGGTTGAAATTTAAAATAAGAGATCAGAGTTACGAGGTCCTTCTAAATATGAAGTTTCATGAAGATCCGATCACTCCTTCGTAAGTTAAAAATACGTCATTTTGTCTAATTTTTCAAAATTACCCCCCCCCCCCCAATAGAGTAGATCCGTTCCAATTATGTAAATCACGTGTCTAAGACTTCTGCTCATTTTTCCTACCAAGGTTCATCCCGATCCCTCCAATCTAAGCGTTTTCCATGATTTTAGGTTCTCCCACCCCAAACTCCCCCCAATGTCACCAGATACAGTCGGGATTTAAAATAAGAGCTTTGAGACACGATATCCTTCTAAACATCAAATTTCATTGAGATCCGATCACCCGTTTTAAGTTAAAAATACCTCATTTTTTTCTAATTTTTCACAATTAACCCCCCCCCCAATTACCCAAAAGAGAGCGGATCTGTTCCAGTTATGTCAATCATGTATCTAGGACTTGTGCTTATTTTTCCCACCAGGTTTCATCCCGATCCCTCCACTCTAAGTGTTTTCCAAGTTTTAGGTTTCTCCCTCCCAAATCCCCCCCCCGCCCCAATATCACCAGATCCGGTCAGGATTTAAAATAACAGCTCTGAGACACGATATACTTCGAAAAATCAAATTTCATTAAGATCTGATCAACCATTCGTAAGTTAAAAATACTTCAATTTTTCTATTCTTTCTGAATTAACAATACTTCAATTTTTCTATTCTTTCTGAATTAACGGGCCCACCGCTCCCTCCCAGATGGTCAAATCGGGAAAACAACTATTTCTAATTTAATTTGGTCCGCTCCCTGATACACCTGCCAAATTTCATCGTCCTAGCTTACCTGGAAGTGCCTAAAGTAGCAAAACCGGGACCGACAGACAGACAGAGAGACCGACAGAATTTGCGATTGCTGTATGTCACTTGGTTAATACCAAGTGCCATAAAAATGTAATAGAACATGTGATTTCCACTCAAATGAGCCCATTTCGGAGTTCTTACGACCACCCTTTTCATATAAACCTTATATGCACTCGATACATGGCTTACAACCCTGGCGCTGAAGCCTATGGATGGGGGATTTTTTTTTCATCCTCAAAGACATAATTTTCAGACCTTTCAGATACGCCGAACAAAATAGCTATCAAAAAAATTTGATTAGATGTGTTTTGGGAACTGATAGGCAGTGGGGGCTTGTTGCTCACCAATCACTTTCGACTATTAAAAAGAGCACTAGCCCTTTTAATTTCCAATCGAATGAGCCTTTTTCGAAATTTCTATGACAAAAAATGGTCATCTCAAAATTTCTATCAGACACATTTTGGGAAAATATAAAGTGTAGGGGGAGGGGGGTATCCACCCTCCGATCACTCTAATTCTTAAAAAGGGCACTACAACTTCTGATTACCAGTCCAATCAGCCCCCTCCGAAGTTTATACGATCACCCTTTCAATATAAACCTTATATGCCCCCAGGGAATAACTTACAATCCTTTCCCTGAGGGCTGTGGGGAGGGCGGGTTGAGTTTTCAACCTCAAAGATATGATTTTCAGACCTATCAATTCCGTTGAACCAAATGGATATCTCAAAATTTTGATTCAGTGTGTTTGGGGAAATGGTAGGCGCGGGAGGGGGGTTAGTTGCCCTCCAATCACTGTCAACTATTAAAAAGAGTACTAGCCCATTCAATTTTCGATAGAAAAAATCCTTTTCAAGGTTTCTACAACAATTCCTTCGAATCGAAGTGCCCTGGTCTAAAAAAAAAACAAAAAAAAAAAAAACGAATGAAATAAAATGGAAAAATTTAACACATTTATAATGCCCGGAATCCTGGCTCAATGGAGCTCTTTGCTTTTCTTTGAAAAAGTTTTAAAAATCAATTTTGGAAAGAGCTGAATATATTTAAATACATATGGAACAGCCTAATGTACTGAATGAACTGGGTTGACTGCTGACATAGAAGGTAATAGAAGTGTTTCCAGAGGACTACAGCAACTGCTTCGTTTTCTCAGCTAAAACAAATCTGGAATTCTCAAGACTGCACCTGTAAAATTAGTTTTAAGTCTTGTTGGGATACAAGTACTTTAAAAACGAGAGAAAACAGACTTAGTTAATTTTAGTATTGAATCCTCTAGTAAACATACACGCACTTGCAACAATAAGTGAAAAATCAACGAAACTGACATAATTAAGCAAGAATCGATCCACATTAACTTCTTCAATCCAAATCAGCAACAAAATATTTTGGGAAACACTTGTCGTTTTACTCCTTTTTCACAAAGCCTTTTAAGAAACGACAGAAATGAGACTCGTACCTAACGGCAAGTTAGCAAATCTCACCAGGATATAAAATTCAAATTTCTTCACCTAAAAAAGAAAGCAATAATTCAATCAGAGATTAATAGGATTAAAAAAATAAGATTAATTAACAAAAAAGATTAATATATTAATAATCATGTTGACTTGGTCGCAGTGAATTACATTAATAGAGCTAACAGGGGTTAGTATTTTATTCGATCTCACGAATATTCGTCATTATTTCATTTTGAAATGAATTGGAGATATTTTTGATTCTCAAAATTGGAAAGGGCTCAACTTGTACCTTATGATATCGTATAATGGGCACACCCTAATTGGCTTAAAAATTAGAAAATAACAAAACCCTTTTTGTTTTTATGACCCATCAAGATCTAGTTTTACTAATCAAAGATTAAGTCTTAGTCTAGAGGGCTAATAGGTTTATATATCTTGGTTACACCCGTTAGATTGCCACCCCCCTATCTAGAATGGGTTGCCACCGGTTCGGAATTAGATATTCACCAAAGAGTGCAAAAAGCCCAGGCCGTCTGTGTCTCTTTCCAAGTTTCGATAGATTTACCACTAGAATCAGAATACCACTAAAAATCCAAATATCTTGATAATCTTCTATGGGTACCTATACCAGTAAAAATTAAAGGTTGCGGCATATCTCTTCCTATAAATAAAATTTACATGCAAATAAGACATTAGAATGACAATGAGCATTTCTACATTGAAGGAAGACACACACTCCTCCATAAAGAATTCTAAGAATCATGGCCAAGAAACTCTTTTAAGCTTATTTTTATCCTGTTTTCTAGCCGTTGTAAAAGATATATCTCCCGTCCTGAATTTGTTTTATATCTCCAGTTGGAGAATCCAGAGAAAAAATAGCCAGCCCCCCAGCTATCGAGGGGCTGTTAAAACCCTCTTGACGAGTGCCAACCACCACCACCCCACCGCTTATGCTCCAGGTACAATCTTTTGACCCTATCTCCACTAATACTATAGAAAAATAACATGCCAAAATTACACAAGGAACATATACCTGGACTAAAAGAAAACAAAAGAAAAAGATCGACGCATAAGTTTTAGATTCAACTCCATATAATTTTTTCAGAATTTAATTTATTATAACTTAGGGAAACCTAACCAACCGATTTTAGGTAATTTAAAATCTAATTTATTTATCAGTTGACTGTTTTTTTTTGCAATTTGTACAATGATTATAAAAAGTTCCGAAGTCTAATTTGAACGAATAATAGCAAACTCGGACAACTCTTCATGCAACAGGGACAGCTTTGCCGTTATATATGGAGCATTAAAATGCTGTAGATTTTTCTATTCTTTTACTATGGTGGCAAATAAAGTAAAAATCTTAAATACCGAAAATACACTGAGCGAAGAGCTCGGATATCTTTTTGGGGAATATTTAAAATAAGTCAGATACAGATAAGATGGAGTGGTCGCAATAGACCGAGTACAGCTTCACTAGTGCTTTACATTTATTTTCATTTCTATTAGTAACCAGTTTTGAATACCCGATCTGGAGCTTAAATTTAGCGCCAGAAACTGTACACCACTGTAGATAAATTTAGACAGTAGAGTCATACTCAATAATATTTGTCTACTACAGTCTCGTAATCAAGCAATAATTCGATTCTTTTGATGTATGTATTGGTATCAAAATTCCATTTTTTTTAGAGTATGGTTACTATTGACCCGGGTCGCTTCTTACTTACAGTTCGTTACCACGAACTGTTTGCATAAACAATATAACAATTTTACCATTTAAAACCAGAGAATAAAGAACTTGCCCGTGGACAATAGAGTCAACAGCTGTTAATAAATCAAGAGCACATACATACAGACCATCACCTCTTTTCGAAACTTCGACTGGAAGCGAAGACAGAACCCTGTGTGTCTGCTGACAACAGAAACATTTCTGAAACCCAAACTGGTTTATCCAAAAATTAATATTAAAATTTGCAAAAGGCAGCAAAAGATACTCCAGCCCTTTGCTAAGACTACAAAAAATGGTTATAGGGCAATATGAAGAACAAGTGAACATTCAACAAGGAAACGTATTGGCCAGTTTAATGATCAGTCATAGTTTATTAACCAAAAAGAAATGGTCAGTTAGAGCATTTCTTTTTTTTTCTGATTATAGAAAGTTCAGAAGTCTAATGTGAATGTATATTGATTCTTGAAGCAAAATATTTAGCTTTTAAGCAAAACTTTATGTATTTGTCCCAAGCTACGCAGCATAGCTATTGCTATTATAACAATACATTACCTATTTGCTTATTCAGTCCGATTTTCAAGTTCTATGTGTTAGTTTCCACCATCTCGCAAGTAATTGCTAGTGCACCGTTTGGTTTTCAACAATTTTTCCATTTCGCAACGCAGTTTCGACAAGAACTATTTAAGTGCTATCTTCGTACAGGTAAAAACAAATCACCAGGATACACAGACTCCAAGAAACCTCCAAATTCCCTGAAGGCAACACTCGGGCTTTGTAACAAGAGTCAAAATTCACTTTGTCAATGAGATTTTACCACATTCTGGGAAATAGCTATCTAAAGTGGGACAACAAACAAAAACAAATAGAACCCAGAACAGGTGATAAAAATATTATTGTCGCATCATTTTGAGACATACATTTGGCCATTGTGTTAAGGAAACCCAAATTCAGAAGGATTGGGCCAGAGAAAGGTAAAGAGAGAGGATGCGTATATTTCAAGCCCCATCCAAAGAAAAAATGAGATGGATCAAAATTTTAAGTAAAACAGAGTTTTTCAAACTCTTATGCCTTCCTGCCATTTTCACCTAAAAATAGACGTGTGTTCACAGACTGTATAGATAATCACTTGCTACTTTTTGACATAAGAAAACTTCTATTAATACCTGCCATAGCCTAGTAGAGGCTTATCCGTTTCAGAATTGGTTTCCGGCACATATGGCACGTTTTAAGGGTTTGTGCACAGCTTTCACAAGTTCCATGGCCACATGAAAATGCAACATTTTTTCTTTTTTCTAAGCAAATTGGACAACTAGTTGCCTCTTCCATCTCAGCAACACGTTTTTCCAGGTACTGTAAACGTTCCACAGCCCGAGAGCTACTTCCAGCATTTAACGAAATGCCATCTAGAATGAGAATAAAATAAAATTCTTATTCTTATGTCATTAAATGGAATAATCTTATGTCATTAATATCGAATTCTTATGTCATTAAATTTAAAGTATTTCCAACTCTCCCCCCCAAAAAAAAACTTCTTACTCAATTGGCTTCACCAAAAATATTTGAAGTTAATTTTTAAGATCTCATAAAATAAGGAAAAACAAATATAGAAAATAAGCAATGATTAACTTAGTAGATTGTCAAACAATTTTTAATTAAAAAAATAAAAAAAAGCAAGCAAATACTTCCTTTATTGACTACTGCTACTTCTACTAACAACTCATACCATCACCATGCCACCTGAGGCCAACACAGCTACGCAGGTTCCTCCACCATTCCAATCTATTCAAAGCCTCCTTTTTAACACCCTTCCGGGAGGTACCCATTTCCCTTAAATATTTCTTTATGACATCCTCCGACTCCAACCGCGGGTGACCTGCTTTCTGTTTAGCCCTAAGCGGTTGGGCGAAAAGGACAATCTCTGGTAATCCGTCCTCTTTCATCCACAGAACGTGCCCTAGCCATCTCAATTCTTTCTCTCATTATAGCCCTAGAAAGCAGGATTGAACCGCACTTTTCGTAGAGTCTACTGTTTGAAACACGGCCAGTCAGCCGGGTACCCAGAACAATCTGTAGGCAATTTCTCTGGAAAATATCAAGCAAATCTTCATCGCTTTTCAAAAGCATTTGCTTTTTCAAAGCATGGGCGCTTTTCGTAGCGCCCATGCTTCAGAGCCATATTTGACCATTCTCATCACTGTAGCTTCTAATATTCTAGTCTTGGTTTGCAGACTTATCTTCCCATTCTTCTCGGCTTTTTTCAGCTGTGAAACAAAAAACTGAGCCTGTGCTACTTTTAAAATCTTCACTGCCCCAATGTCTTTACTAATAATAGTTCCAAGGTAAGTGAAGCTGTCCGCCGGATCAATCTTTTCGTTACCCAGCGTCACCTTTACATCTTAACTTATTCCTAACCTTAGCGGAAATTTTCTTACCATAATTTTTCAAACTTATTATAGCACCCTGAACTTGCAAACCTTCTAAAAGCTCATTCATTTTGCTCACACTTTCAATTAGGACGCTCAAATCATCAGCATATTCTAGGTCCAGGAAAGTTTTTCCTCCCCATTTGATTTCGTGTTCTCCCATTACCTTTCCTGTGCTCCAGGGCTTCCTCTTTTCAGTTTGAATTTTCCCTAAAATTCCTTGTCTTTAGATCTGATTCCTTCCTAATTTTTTTCCCTAGAAAAAAGAGATATTTTGCCTTAGATCCCATACAATCTACACGAAAAACGTAACGTAGAATCAAAATCTTATTTTTACTCCAGATAATGATATACATAAAATCTGTTACACTATCGAGAAACCATAAAAAAGTTGAAGCAAGTGTAATCTCCAGCACTTCATTGCACTTAGCGTTTGCTTTCGTCTTGAAGCCAGCAACAGCTTTCGGTATGCTGACAGTTGATGAAGTTTTATCTTCGTTTTTCAACCAGTAACTGACTCGAATAAGTGAGACTATTGTGATGTTCTCGAAACTATTTCGAATGTCTGTTTTGATTAATTTCAGGAGACTAAACAAACGCTCAGCTAGTACATTACTAAAACATAACGAAAAGATCAGTGATATGTACTTCCGCAATTCTGGGTACTTGATTTCACCACTGCAAGCCTTCAGACTAAGTATCTTCATCCAGTACTGCTCAACTGACAGTTCTTCAAGTTGGGTATCTCCCAAATGAAGCTTAGTGACATCGGTCATTGCCTGAGATCTCCATTCTACGTCCGTATTTTGGACGCAACACTTTTCTATTACAACAGGAAATCTCGTAAATAATGACCTTAGAGATTTTGGCATCAAATTTCTTGCATTCCTTGGTTCAACCAATGCCAAAATGTCATAAATTTCGTCTTCAAACTTGAAACGGTCTTGAATCTGCTTGATTAGGACTATATAATAGTTTTGACAAGACTGGTAAAAGAGATCAATATTATCACTTGGCTCTTGAGCATCTAAGAGTTCTTGCATTAAATCGGTTGCAGCTATTCCCACATATGTCTGGTTCAAAGGCAGGTACTCATTTGAAAGGTAAGGATTCAGTTTGGTAAACAAACCAACACTGCGAATATAGTCTAGTTCCATGAAGTTAGACACAACATCATTCACAAGTTTTCTGACACTTGCCTTTAGGAAATGAAGAAGTGGAAGCTCAGATTGAAAAACTGTGTTGACTTCATTAGAGGGGCGAAGAGAGTATTCCATAAATTTTAGGTATGGCTTTGTCAACTTGCTTTGTAATGTTGACAAGATAAGGTCATTGTTTGTAGTTGGGTCGTCAAACGTGGTTTCTATGAAATAATGAGTAAGAGCAACCCGGTACTCAATAAGCCTCCTTATATAGGCCTGAAGGGACTATCAACGGGTCTGTCCTGGTGCAAGAATTGGGAGTGCTTTGCATACAAAGGACTTCTGAAATTCGGCATACTTATCTCGCATGGAAGCACTCCTCGAAAAGTGGGCATAGATATTTTGTGCCAAGTCTTCTAGTGTCTTGGGAAGTGACAAGCATGCATAGGATGAACATAAGTGAATAAGAAGGCACAAGCATTTCACATTCAAGATATGAGACACCATGGCTTTCATTAGCTTTGAAGCAGATCTATTGGCTCCAAAGATGACGTTAGTAGTATCTGCACAAAATTCAACAATATTTTGCCAGGAAATCGAGTTTTTTTCGATGACTTGTTTGATGCAGTTAGTCAGACCCTCAGCTGATCCATCACTACACTTAACCATGTCCAATGTTTCAACATGAAGTTTTAGATCTTTCTCACTAAAAAATATTACAATGATGAATTTTTCAGCTTTTGTTTGAAAAAATCAAACTTTCACTGAAAACCCTTACTTTCCCAAGACTTCCCTTTGTCCCTATATTCAAAATAAGTATCCCTAAAAGAACTGATTTCTCCCTAAAATAGGGTAATCTCCCTAAAAGTGGAAGCCCTGTTGTGCTCCTTAAGACCAAGTCCATCAAAATGATCAATATAAAGGGTTAAAGACACTCCCCTACAGACACAACAACATTGGTCCTTTATTGACAGAACAAAAAAAATGTACTTGAGGCGTGCCCTTAACTTAAACACGATTGCTCAACCTTAAAAAAAAATGTAGCCAAAGAAAAACTCTATATTCCGTAAAATGAGCAAAGACTTACACCATTATTAAAACAAAAGAAATGATATATCCCCCCACACAACTGAACATTTCATTAAAAAATACAAAATTCCAAAACAATAATGCACGTGGATCAATTCGTCCCTTTAGTAGCAGAACATATTTACCATAAAAATAAATTAGTTACAATTTTAAAAAGCAAAAGTTGTAGTTTGTTTTGAGGCAGGTATTTAGAAAGATTTCCAGAAAAGCGTAAGTACGTTGTAGCCAAAGTACGTTATCATCGTACTTGTGCCTTCAACTCTTGTACGCTAGTAGTAAAAAGTGTACACAAAGCCATACTTAATTTTACTAATAATAACTTAATTATTAACTTATTATTTATTTATTAATTTTAAAGTAATAACAAAACAGACAGCTATTTTTTTTTGTTTCCACCACTCACTTGGGCCTTCAAAATATAGTCTAATTACGTCTACCAACTCTCGCTATGATCGGAAGCTTGGGCTTTTGGCCCAAAAACTTGTCAGCTCTTTAGTTGCCAAAAAGCTTCTTTTCACACCACCTCACTTGCAACTACAGCCTTCTATCACGCCCCCGATCACTATGCTTGCTATGGTCAGCAGCTCAAGTCTTCGGCTCTTGCACGTTTGTTATCATGACTTTACGTTTCCATTTATTTTATTTTTTACTTTTTATTCTCATTGTTCCAAAATATCACGTTTCTAGCTTCAACAGTTCACCTGCAAAAACAACGGAAACAAAGACCTATACACAGTTGACTTTCTATTCCTCCGCTTAAAACAGTCAGCAACATAGGCTTTTACGTCAAATTCCGAAGGCTTTTTTTCCGATATTTTAAGCCTGCGTCCACTCAAATAGTTTCAAAATTATCTGACAGCAATTTTCATTTTTTTTTTAAAGAATCAATTTAGCTTATTTTTCTTTGCAAGGGAAAAGATTTACACTTGCACACACAGGTAAACGCACACTTGACTAGCAAAAGAGCCAAAATGGCTGACTCTTTACCATGCAAAATCCCATCCACTCGCTCAGGTCTTCCAGCCTTCCAATGTTGGCCTGACATCACCACCCTCTATTTGATTCAGACAGCAGTGCCACCGGCCCTCATGAATGTGCACTAGCTTCGCTTGGGCCTTCGGCGCTTACAGGCATATTATCATGACTTCTGATGTCTGGTTTTTGCATTTTTTTTTCTGATTTTTAAACCCTACATTACTCTTCTCCTTTTCTAAATCTACAGCATAAATTTTATGGTTTTTGGACTGTTTTTACTGCAAAGAAAAATTTTACACGCATAAAGACACAAGGAGACTCTTGTTTTTGTATATATATATATACTCACAGACAGACACACACACACACACACACACACACAAGCATATATATATATATATATATATATATATATATATATATATATATATATATATATATATATATATATATATATATACTAGCTGTTGGGGTGGCGCTTCGCGCCACCCCAACACCTAGTTGGTGGGGGCGCTTCGCGCCCCCCCCCAAGCCCCCCCGCGCGCGTAAGTCGTTACGCGCCATAATAGTTACGCGCCATTGTAGTTGTGTCCCTATGTCCCACCTGTGAATATAGATAGATATATATATATATATATATATATATATATATATATATATATATATATATGGTTTTAACTACGTAAAACTTGCGAATATACAACATTCTTTGCTGTCCCATTGTCTTTGCATATAAATAGATTGTCAGGTTTACCGACTCTTGAACATGCAACATATAATGGTCCATGGGAAAACAATCTGTATTCAGATCTATACCTCATGATTCTAATGATTGCCCTTGAGCTTTGTTGATGGTGATTGCTAATCGACCATTCCCTGTCCCGGTGTCCCGGTCGTCATTTACATCCCCCTGTTTCCCCCGGTGTCCCCGTTGTAGTTGTGTCCCTGTGTCCCGGTCGTCATTTATATTCCCTGTGTCCCGGTCGTCATTTGTATCCCGGTGTCCCGGTCTGTATATACATTCGTTTTTTAGTTTTGTTTTTCTCCTTTATTTTTTTCCTTTTTTTTTCTTTTTTAGCTTATTTAGATTTTTAGATTTTTTAGTTTTTTTATTAGTTTTTAGTTTTTTTTTCTTTTTAGTTTTTTTGTCCCGGTCGTCATTTATATCCCCCTGTTTCCCCCGGTGTCCCCGTTGGTTTTTCTCCTTTATTTTTTTCCTTTTTTTTCTTTTTTAGTTTATTTAGATTTTTAGATTTTTTAGTTTTTTTATTAGTTTTTAGTTTTTTTTCTTTTTAGTTTTTTTGTAGTTTTTAACTTCTTTTTAGTTTTGTTAATTTTTTTTTTTACTTATGTCCTGGTCGTCATTCATACTCCCTGTGTCCCGGTGCTTCCCGGTGCTTTGTTGATTGCTAATCGAACATTCCTTTTGTCCTGGTCGCTTTCTCTTTGAGTTTCGTCATTTATTTTTTTCTTTTTTAGTTCTTTTAGTTTTTACCTTTTTTAGTTTTTTTTAGTTTTTTAGATGAAAATTTTTTTTAGTTTTTTCCTTTTTTTCTTTTTAGTTTTTTATTGGTTTTTACCTTTATTTTAGCTTATTTTTCAGTTTTTTCCTTTTTTTTAGTTTTTTTTTATTTTTTATTTTTTTTAGTTTTTTACCTTTTTTTAGTTTTTTTAGTTTTTTTAGTTTTTTAGCTTTTTTACTTTTTTTATTAGTTTTTAGTTTTTTTTTTGTAGTTTTTGCCTTTTTTTAGTTTTTTCAGTTTTTTTTTTAGTTTTTTATTGGTTTTTACCTTTTTTTTGGCTTATTTTTCAGTTTTTTCCCTTTTTTTTAGTTTTTTTTAGTTTTTAGTTTTTTTCGTTTTTTACCTTTTTTTTAGTTTTTTTTAGTTTTTTTAGTTTTTTAGCTTTTTTATTTTTTTTTATTAGTTTTTAGTTTTTTTTGTAGTTTTTGCCTTTTTTAGTTTTTTTAGTTTTTTAGCTTTTTTATTAGTTTTTAGTTTTTTTTGTAGTTTTTGCCTTTTTTTAGTTTTTTTAGTTTTTTAGCTTTTTTATTTTTTTTATTAGTTTTTAGTTTTTTTTGTAGTTTTTGCCTTTTTTAGTTTTTTCAGTTTTGACGTCACCTGATCCAGTTTTTTCAGGTGACGTCACCTGACACATCCATCCACACATCCACAGACAGACAACTTATTTTTATATATATAGATATATATATATATATATATATATATATATATATATATACTAGCTGTTGGGGTGGCGCGAAGCACCACCCCAACACCTAGTTCGCGCCCCCAAGCCCCCCCGCGCGCGTAAGTCGTTACGCGCCATATTAGTTACGCGCCATTGTAGTTGTGTCCCTGTGTCCCACCTGTGAATATAGATAGATTTATATATGTGTTTCAAACTACGTAAAACTTGCGAATATACAACATTCTTGGCTTTCCCATTGTCTGTGCATATACAAAGCCTTGTGTACTAATAATGACGTCATATGCAAACGCTCTTTTTACAAACAAACAAACATGCATGCACAAAACTCGTTTTTATATAGATAGATAGATAGATAGATACAATATAAATTAACTGCGTAAAACTTGCGAATATACAACATTCTTCGCTGTCCAATTGTCGCTGCATATAAATAGATTGTCAGGTTTACCGACCCTCGAACATGCAACGTACAATTGTCCATGGGAAAAACAATAAGTATTAAGATCTATACCACATTTTTCTAATGATTGACCTTGAGCTTTGTTAATGGTGATTGCAAATGCTAATCGAATTGGGAATTGCAATCTTTTAAATTGAAAAGGCAGATCCGTTGGAATCATGGGAATGCGAGGAATAAGAACAGCCTCACCCTCAAAAGGCCCTGTCAAGATTGTGGCCTCTATTAGGTTTTCCATTGTTTTTTTTTTACGGCAAGTCGTGTGCCATTGCAAAGCTTTGGTGGGTTGATATTTCTTAAAAGTATTATTGGTACGCCTATTTTTAGTTGTAGCACGTGTGGTGGAAACCCTGAAAGATCCACGGAATTTAAAAATTCAGATGGATAATTAACCGCTTCATTTGGTTCCAAAACTGTGTCGACTGACTTGTAAAGGACTGCCTGGTCTCGAATCTTGGTCAAAACAATATTGTTGATTTCGTGGACGTCTATATTTTTGGGTGCAAGAATCGCTCTTTCACTTAGCCATTTATTATTTTTATAATTGTTTAGAATATTCGGAAATACTTTTTCAATCAATTCATTTTCGGACGTCACTAAATTACAGAAATCAGCAGGTAGTTGTATACGTCCTGAAATTGAGTCTACTGGGAGCTTTCCGTTTCCAATTGCCAGCAATTATTCTGAAAATGTTTGACCAGAGTCATCGTTTTGCAATCGGACACGCATATTTGTAGTTAATTTAAATGTTTTTACATGTGCCCATAAATTAGAATTTTTCAGGCAAGCATTCATTTCGTCAGCAGGAGTTGATCTAGGTATTATAGGTAATGTTTGCCTGAAATCTCCCGCAAGCAATATTAATGTGCTGCCAAAGGGTTTCGACTTCCCTCGCAAATCTTTCAAGCATTGATCCAGAGCCTCGAGCGATTTTTTGTGTGCCATTGTGCACTCATCCCAAATAATAAGTTTGCATTGCTGCAATACTTTACCCATCCCAGATGATTTGGAAATATTGCACGTGGGAGTTTCTGTAGAATGCGAATTCAGAGGCAATTTCAAAGCGGAATGAGCAGTTCTTCCACCAGGCAGCAATGTTGCGGCTATTCCGGACGACGCAATTGCCAACGCTATATCATTTTTTGATCGAATTGATGCCAGAATCAGTTTTATCACAAACGTTTTACCAGTACCTCCTGGCGCATCCAAAAAGAAAATTTCTCCAACGTTGTTATCGACACAATGCATTATCGTATCATAAATGTCTTTTTGTTCCGACGTTAACTTGGAAATGTTATTTTGTACATACGACAATAGATCACTCTATTGACAAGAGTACTGTAACTTTGTTCACGATCCAATTCTACACATGTCGAAACAGCAGCGATACGGTTAGGTGAAGGCATTCCCAAATCCTGAAGACGTTTGTTTGCCATACGTACGCACAAATCTTCTATAATAACTAAAGTGTAGTTATAAATTTCTGATGTAAAATCAAAACTGTTTTCGATGGAGTCTTCGGACATTTTTTACTTATGTTTTTCCCATAACTCTGTAGGAGCTGATGGAGAGCAAGTTGTTAAAATGATGCCAAACAATGCACGAATTTGACTTGGAGTTGACGTTTCGCACGCGTCATTGATGCAGTTATCCCAGTGTTGGTCATTCTCCAATAAATTCAGAGCTTGGTATGCACTACGGTAAGTGTCATGTATAGTACCGTTTACAGTTCTCAAATACTCAAAGGATGTCGGACCGGGTACATTCACCAAAAGCAGGCGTAGAAAGAAGCATTCATGTTGATTGGGGTGAAAGGTGTAGTCTTCCTATCGTGGTATCTTTGAAGATGGTACGTTGGCCGTCGACTGACTTACCCTGTTTTCAACGTTCAAATACTTTATTTTTAGTATTCCACGTGTAATACGAAGGCACTTCAGTATACAGCAGTTTTTTTGCAAAAGAATCATTTTTGCAAAGCGAAAAGAAACCGGTTAACTTTGTATCCGGTGGATTCAGGGCTCTTTGTTGCACGTTGGTTTCCGAGAAATAAACACGTTGACCATTCTGTAAATGTACCGCTAAATGAACAACAGCTGGACTACGTTCATGTATCGGAAAATGAAAGAATTCGCCAAACAGCTTCATTACTGCTTATGTATCTTCCAGCCTGATATTGTACGATTTCGTCGATATCTTTGATTTCGGGCTGCAAGCCAAAAACTGCCATGTCACTGCCTTTGTTGACGTATTTACATTTGTATTTGATTGCCTTTACGGAGTTACAGTATTCAACGTTTATGTGTGCATTAAATGTTTTTGATAATAATGGGGAATATGGAACAACCCACTGGTTATCTACTTCGATGGTGGTACCGTTACTCTTCTTTATTATTGCTGTTTTACCGCTATCTTCAGTAGATCTTCTTCTATATTGTGGGTAACCATCATTGCCAGTAATTGTGTTGGATACTAAAAGTCGAGGATATTGCTTTGTGCACCTTCCTTTGGCCATGCATGGTGAATTTTCGTTCAGTGCACCGCAAGGTCCATGTATCATAATTTTTACAATAATATCATGTAACCCCTTATTGACATTTTCATCAGGTATTTCAGCGGAAATCACATCATCAATTTCGTTCGAAGTAATTTTTTTATGTAGCCAGATTAGTATATGTGCGTGTGGCAAACCTCGTTTTTGCCATTCCACTGAGTACATCCAGCATCGTACTGACCCAAACACTTCAAAATTTACTATGTAGTTTATCAGTGATTTCAACTTTTGCCGGAAGACACGGGCCGTAATGTCATGTCTATGAACCGCCGATTGTCCTTGAAGTAAAAGCTGCAGTACCTCGTCCCAAGATTGATTACATGTAAATGTAATAAATAAATCTGGACGACCATAGAGACGAACATACGCAATAGCATCTTGAGCATATTCATGCATATGACGGGGACTGCCAGCATATGACGAAGGTAAAATTGTTAATCTTCCAACGTTTGTGGTATTACCGTCATTTATAACTGTATCTCGCAAATGAATGTATTGTTCAGAGCGGAGCTTGGTCTGATTCAGGCGGATATATAGCAAACGTTCTGATTCAATTTTAGCATACATATCAACGACGAATTGGTGAAACAATTGACGGCATTTTAAAATATAATTTTCTTCATCCTGCCGAATCATTAGTCTATAGGAATAATAATGCATTGCACTGCATTTCAAATTCATTTCTTTGTTAGTGGCTGGATTCATCAATTTAATATTAAAGTGATAGCCGTCGGCTCCATCCCAAAAAATGATAGGATATTGTAGGGCATCGTAGCATCGATGAGTTTCAGCAATTCTTAACAACTGAGCGTTTCGCTTATGAAGAATAATATCTCGAGGTAAAAACTGATCACCGACCATAACGATTGCCACTTCGTCGATAGTTGGAGCATTGTATCTACGCACATGTTGGCCAGGAGGCGTTTTGTCAGCGGAAATAACAATTTTATGCGTATCAGTAGGCATCAAATCGATGGCTGTTTTGAACAGACGCACTAAATTATTATTTTCGTGGAAAAGATGTTGCAATTGGGAAACGATTGTCCTTTCAACGTTGGGAGAAATTTCGCAACGTGCATTCAATTCAGAATTTCTATCACTGATGAAGTACAATTGTAAAAATTTATGATTCTCGCCTGAGAATGGTAGAAGGGACCCTGCTCTATGATAAATTTGCCCTTTTACTTTGAAAGTAGACATAAATTGATCTGGATTTTCGATTTGGGCTCCAAACGACGTCATTTGGAAACATGAGTTATATTTTCTGATTTGTGACAAAAAACGCTTAGATTCTGACGTAGTTCCAGTAAGGAAAGTCTTCAATGGCTCTGGTGGTGCAGCCAATAGAGGAAGTTTAACTTTTCCTGAGGCGCAACACATTCCCATTGTTTCACCATTGAATTTCAAGGCCTTGCAATAGGGACAAATTTTAGACATAGTCCCGATTTGAACACATCTACTCAAGCTATAATCATCGACTGGGCTGTACCTGAATGCCAGGCGATAACTTTATGGTTGCTCTGATTCCTCGGCACGCTTTCTTTTTTACTTTCTCTATCAGCAGCAAGCCTGATTTCTTGCTGTTCTTGTGATTCCTCGGCACGCCTTCTTTTTTCACTTTCTCTTTTAGCAGCAAGTCTGGTTTCATGTTGCTCTGGTAGTTCCTCGGCATGCCTTCTTTTTCACTTTCTCTTTTAGCAGCAAGTCTGGTTTCATGTTGCTCTGGTAGTTCCTCGGCACGCCTTCTTTTTTCACTTTCTCTTTTAGCAGCAAGTCTGGTTTCGCGTTGCTCTGGTAGTTCCTCGGCACGCTTTCTGTTCTTTCTTTCTCTATCAGCCTCAAGCCTGTTTCCTTGCTGTTCTTTTGATTCCTCGGCACGCTTTCTTTTCTTACTTTCTCTATCAGCCTCAAGCCTGTTTCCTTGCTGTTCTTGTGATTCCTCGGCACGCTTTCTTTTCTTACTTTCTCTATCAGCAGCAAGTTTTTTGGCATAGACTCTTTGAGCATCTTCCTCGGCTGTTGCCATTGTAAGTTCATCAGTCATTTTACAGTTAAACATTAATAGATTTCTACGTGAACGCATGTCTTAAATATCTTTAATGACGTCGCCATCATAACAAAAATGACGACAACTAACTTCATGACGTCAGTCAACACACAAACATGACGTCACCCGACAGACAGACCCACACATCCACAGACAACTTATTTTTATATATATATATATATATATATATATATATATATATATATATATATATATATATATATATATACCAATCGTAAAGTCAAACATTGAAAACACCATTACGACAATACACTATCTCATTTTCATCACTGAAACAATGAAATGTATGCTCGTTCTTCAAAACCAGTACAAGTAGAAGTGTGACAATTTAGTGAGATTAAAATTCCACCCTTTTCTCTTTCTTAGAAGATCGTGTTATATTTAAACGCACGTAAAATAGAAGGTAGGGGAGCCACATTCAAAGGCAACCGTAAAAAATGTCTATTCCTCCTAACAAAAAAATCTTTTTGGGCTTACCCCTACCTGTAAAGGCTTCAGCAGTTAACATTGGAAACTACGTCACCGGCCTTCCACGGCTATCTAGCATTAATATTTTTAGCCCCCCTCCCGGCCCAAAAAAAGGGATACAGTAGGAGTGTGCACAGCTGCACCAGTTTCAGACGTCTTGGTGCTGTAATGAGCTGTTAGTAGTAGTAGTTGAAATACTCTGACAAAGAAATTGTTTTTCTTTTTTTGCTTGTTTTGCCTCTCGATCCCTTCACATAGGGAGGACTGTCTCTGAAAAAACTTGTGATTTAAATGGACATTTTTTTATGTCCATTGAAATCAGAGGGGACCCCACCCCCCTCTGTCCATGAGGCTCTTCTGACAACTTTTCAATAGCTTAGACCTGTAAACACCTATGGTACTGTAGCATTCATCAAGCTATTGATATATAGGGACCTTTACTGAGCTATCAAAACCTTTTTGAGTTCTATACTAACATACCAATTAAAAAGCTCGAGAGTTCTATAGTACCAAGGATACAAAAACAAGTAGGACAATCTACGATAAAGACCATGAAACTCGAATTTGTAAATTCTTTTGCTCAATCTTCTTTCTTCAACTGCCATACAAATGATAGCTACGAAACTTCTCGTTCTAATGAGTTTAAGGAATTACCCAATTGCGGGTCCAATGCCATTTGTCAAACCATCTTCAGAATTTTGCCTTAGTCTTAACCCAAATTGCGCTTGCTATGGAGGAACTCACTTTTCCCCGAAGGCAACCTTTTGTGGCCCATAACAAGCAAAGCTTCTTGGGCCAAATAACTTTCTTACGTTTGTAATAGTCTTTTAGTATTAATAAAATGATTGATTGATTGTATCTCTGACCTTCAACTGGCAAATTGTAGTAATGACCACCTCCCTTAAAGCATTTCTTGCCCTGTTATTGAAGAGTGAATGAAGTCCATTCTTAGGTCACCAGCGCATTATATTATCTTGACCAATATTGAATGTTTGATGCAATTTATTTCAGGTATTTGCCTGTGAGTGTTTTTGAATGTACCAACCATTTATATATTTAATGTGCTGATGTATTCTGAATAAATGGTTACCATTTTAACCTTGAAAGTAGATCCTTGACTTATAATAATTTTATATTAATTTTTTTAAGATTCATTTAATTCTTTTTTTACTTAAAGCAGAACTTGCTGCCTTAACTTTTTTGTGTTGCTATTTATTTGTTTTTTTTATCCTTCCTTTGTGTCTTTTTGTGTCACGACATGCTCATGTTAGCTCCAGTTATTGCAGTAATAAAATATATTCTATATTCTATTCTTTTAATCCCAACTACTTTGTTCACATTAAAGATAGATAAGGATTATAGATAAGGATTTCATTATGGATGTACTGTTGGAATCTTAAGCTCTAGAGCCTCAATTTTGGATTTTCTGCTGCGAAGCAAGCACCATATCGTATTTCTGAGTCTTGCAAAAGCTGGGGGTGGTCATCCGTCCAGTGGACTGACTTGTTTCTTTAAAGAGGATATAACTCACACTTCCTGGGTTTTGTTCCATAGATTTTTCTTTGTTGTACGTCGGGGCCACCATCTTTAAAAACTGACCACCGTCATAAAATCTGAGGAGAGTTCTGTTAAATAGTTAACCATATCGGCAAAGATGTGTATCCAACCAAAAACTCTTGTGAATCAGGTTACTTCGAATTCATTACAGTATATAATCATAGTTGATCCCCATGCAAATATTAATAAATCTTTGGTGAGAACTGAATAGCTATTGGATCCATTTCCGTTTTTCTTTGTATTAGGTTATGCCCAATTCTCATAGAGTGTTCTCTGTTAATCTCTCTGGAAGTATTTGTGATATTGATCATATAATTGGCTCGACAGGTATAATTTCTTCTTTTACTACTCCGTGACGACGTACGACGCTTGGACCATATACCTATTTTAGACTAATTTACGTTAGATATTAAACCATGAAAAACTAAAATTCACTCGAAGGAGGTTGGATATTATAACTGGAGTAAAGCAAAAATATTGTTCTACATTCTTTTCTAGTATATGCGTCTCAGACGGATACCTACAAATAGCAAAACTTAAACAGGATGCGGTATGAGAGCAGGTTCCTTGTAAAGGTCAGAGTTTTGTTTTTTTATCTTTATTTTTGTGTCGTTGATGGTGTGATTTAATTAATCTACTGAGCCACAGTGTACAGCTCATTTGTCTTTCTAGTAATGGCTATATTTACCAAACTGACTTGTTTGTTAATTGTGAATTGACGAAAATAAAGAGATTATAATTTTCGATACTGACTATTTATAAGAAGTAAATCATTATGTGTATGAAAGAGGCAGAATATGTTCAAATACCTTGGCAGCGCATACATATAAACAAGATACCCGGTACACAGACCCTTATTTGAAGTCGATAAAAATTAAATGGCTGTAACAAAATGCCTTAAAATGTAGAGTGAAAGTGGTCCATGAAATTCTATGTGTAGTTAATCTTAAACGCAGAATTTAAAATATTAGAAACATTATTTTAAGGTCGGTGCAGACAGATTCCTGTGAGTAGGGAAGCGATTACTTCAGATAAATTAAACTGTGATACTAAAACTAGTACTGACTTTCCACAATCTGCTTGGTATAAACTAAATTTTTTAAATTATCGGTTATTTATCATTCATTGCACTCTTTAAGAACTCACCTTTTCATTTTTCTTAATAGTCCCCTTTTGCAATCCCATTCCCTATATCTCTTTCCTTTGTTATTCATGTTACAAAGAAATTTAAATCTGGTATTTTTAGTATGGAAGTCTTAAGATTTTAAATTTTAATAGTATTTTTAAGTTTCATCTGGCAAACGCCTCCCTTTTGTCTCATTGTCGCGTGGCTTTGGCGTAAGCGAATTGATGAGTAAAAAAAACTAACCTTTTTGCAATTTATGCTGAATCACCTCTTTACACGTTAAACATTTTTTCATCCTAATTGCACAATCTATGCAAGCTATTTTATGTCCACACGGAATAAACTGTACTTGATCACGAATTTCACAACAGACTACACATTCTGAGGGTTCTTCTACCGCTTCTTCCAAGTTTAAACCAGACATCAACTTCGCAGCAGCATCAGGAGCTGAAGATGTTGATGGCTTGCATTCTTTAGCCCCTAATAAGGGAGACTGCCTGCAAAAGACAAATAGATAAAACAAAATACAGAAAAGACAGCTTTTACAAAAACTCGTAAGCAGGTTTCTTTGTAGCCACGCTTGTAATTTCGTTTCCTATTGATATATCGGGCAAGTAAAATGTCAAGAAAAATAAACCTTTTGTCATCTCCTAATTTCATGGCCTTTCTCGATTTACCTGAGATTGTAGGATTTTTCTGAATGAACAATGGGCAATTATATATGGATTTTAATAAATATAGATGAATATATATATGCCAATAAATACAAAAGCATTAAAACGAAATAAAAAAATATATACATATATATGTAAATAAGAAATATATAAATAATGAACAACAAATAAATAAAATCAAGTGACAAAATTGTGTTCATGTGCAGACTTTAGTCTCTTTTCTCATTATTCTGCAGTTTTTGGTGTAAATCTGTAAATTTTATCCGTATAAACCCGTAAATCTTTTTGCCATGTATTTGTGTGAGATGAGTTCAGATCTGCACCATTAGTTTCAATTATAGACTCCTGGTGAAAATTTCCAGTTTTCAGTTATTCACTACTAGCGAAAAAACTGTTCTAAGGTTTTACACCGTATACCATAAACTGTTGCACCTGAAACCACACACTATGAAGTCATTAGCCAATAGTTATAAGTTATATTTAATATCGTTGAAACCGAAATCTACAATATTTCTTAATGGTCTATATACTTTCATCCGTAAAAAAAGAGATAATAAACTAGTTGGTATTAATTTTTTTTTACCTGATTTGTTAAATTTCGCAGTTTTACCCAGTTTGTAAACATGTGCAGTTATCACCTATTGTACAATGCTCATTAAATAGAAAAAAAAGAAATTAATTTTCTTCACTTCACCATTAGACCACGAGGATAGACAGTAATTTAGCACTTCCCTCTTTTGTAGATACTGTAATGAGGGTGTCCTATAAATTCAGTAGGTATTGAAAAATTTTAGTGAGATTGTCAATAATAGAGCCAGCAAGATTCAATTTGAGAACCAACAAGCTTCCGATTGAAATAATTGAAAGAAGGCTTTAATGAAATTGAAGCCTCCACAATAGTGATAGTCAGAGGCAACGCTATAGCGTCGCCTATAATAAAGGCCCTACAGCTCCCATGCTTTATTATTTATTTATTTTTTCCCAGAGGCTTTTCATATGGATGGTGTTGTCTTAAAACTCCAAAGGAGGCTCATTCGATTAGAAATCGAGAGTTCAGGCTCACTTTTTAAGAGATAAAAGTGATCAGAGGGCAATTAGCCCCCCCCCCCCACACATCGCTTCATCCTAAATGCATCCGATAAAAATTTTGACACAGCCATTTTGTTAAACTATTTCAAAGATCTTATAACAAAAAATACGATATCAACACAACCCCCCAGGGCCTGGGGTAGGCGCTGTAAGTTCTGCCCTTGGGCATATATGGTTCTTACGAAAGGGATGTTTGTATAAACTCCAGAGGTTGGAAATCGAAGCTTCTAGTTCACTTTTTAAGAGTCAAAAGAGATCGGAGGGCAACTAAACCCCCCTAAGCCCACGCCCCCTTTTCCCCAAATGCATCCAATAAAAGTTTTGAAATATCCATTTTATAGATAATAGTTCAAAGGCCAGATAACAAAAACTCCGGTGTCGACACAACCCCTCAGGGCCCGGAACAGGCGTTGTAAGTTATGCCCTGGGGTATATATGGTTCTTATGAAAGAGATAATCGTATAAACAGCAGAGAGGACTCATTTGATTGGAAACTAAAAAATCTAGTGCACTTTTTAAGAATCAAAAGAGATCCGAGGGCCACTAGCTCCTCCGAGCTCTTTTTCCCCAAACCCATCCGATAAAAATTTTGTGACAACCATTTTTTAAAATAGTTCAAAGGCCATATAAGAAAAAATCCGATGTCAACGCAACCCCCTCTTGGCCCGGGGGCAGGCCCAGGGCCAGGAGTTATATACGGTTTTTAAGGAAGGAACGCTCGTATAAACTTCGGAGAGGGCTCGTTTGATCGGAAATTGAAAGTTCTAGTTAACTTTTTAAGAGCCAGAAGAGATCCGAGGGCAACTAACCTTCAGGTCAACTAAAACTCAGGTGTCGACACAGCCCCTAATGGCCCGGGGGCAGGCGCTGTAAGTTATGTTATGGGGGCATATATGGTTCTTATGAATAGGAATGCTCGTATAAACTTCAGAAAGCACTCATTTGATTGAAAATTTACAGTTCTAGTTCACTTTTTAAGAGTCAAAAGAGATCCTAGGAAAAATAGCCCCCCCCACGCCATTTTCCCCAAACCCATCCGATAAAAATTTTGAGATAGCCATTTTTTTTAAATAGACCAAAAATCAGATGACAAAAACTCCTAGGTCGACACAACCCCCAGAGCCCGCGGACAAGGGCTGAAGTTATATCCCAGAGGCGTATAAGGTATTTATGTAAGAGGTGGTCGTATAAAGTACGAAAGTCGTTCATTTGATTAGAAATTGAAAGTTCTAGTTCACTTTTTAAGAGTCAAAAGAGATCCGACCACAACTAGCCAGCCCCAGCCCTTTTCCCCCAAATCCGTCCGATGCAAATTTTAAGATAGCAATTTTTTTTTAAATATTTCAAACATCAAATAACAAAAACTCCAGGGTCGACACAACTCCCCAAAGCCTGGGGGGAAGTGTTTTAAGCTATGCTCCGGAAACATAAAAGGTTTTTATGTAAGGGTGGTTGTATAAACTTCGAAGTTGGCTCATTTGATAAGAAAATGAAAGTTATAGTTACCTTTTTACGAGTCAACAGCTAACGGAGGGCATCTCCCCCCCCCGACACAAAACCCTCTTTTACCTAAATACATCAAATGAAAATTTTGAGCTAGCCAGTTTGTTTGAATTGCTCCAACAATAAGATAACAAAAACTTCGTTGTCATCATGACCCCTTCCCCAGAGCCAGGGGAAGGGTTGTAACATATGTCACAGGGGCACATAAGGTTTTTATGGAAGATATGGTCGTATAAACTTTGGAGGGGACTCAAATGATTAGGAATTGAAAGTTCTAATTCACCTTTTAAGAGTCAAAAGTGACCCGAAGGCGACTAGCCCCCCTCCCTGCCAATCTTCTTTTCCCCAAATGTGTCCAATCGAATTTTTCTTATATAGCTATTTTGTTCAAAACATTGAACAAAGATAAAATAACAAAACTCCAAGTATAAAACAATCCCCCCTCCCAAAATCCGAGAGCAAGTGCTGTAAAATGTGCCCTGGGGACACACAAAGTTTTTATGGAAGGGGTAAAAACTTCGGAGGGGGTTTCTTTAATGGTACCTCAGGATTTCTAGTGTCCTTCTCAAGTGTCGAAAGTGATCAGAGGGAAACTAGTCCCCCCCCCCAAGGCCCTTTTCCCCCAAATGCATCCAATAAAAATTTGGAGATAGACATTTTGTTCAAAATAGTTTAAAGATCAAATAACAAAAGCTCCGGGGCCCACACATCCCCCCAGAGCCCGGGGGCAAGTGTTATAAGCCATGCCCCGAGGGCAAAGGCCTGTAAGGTTTTATGTAAAAGGTTGTCGTCTAAACTTCAGAGATGGCTCGTTTGATTGAAAATTGAAAGTTCTAGTTACCTTTATAATAGCCATCAAAAGTGATCGGAGGGTATCTACCCCCCCCCTCACACCTTTTTCCCTAAGTACATCCGATAAAAATTTTGATATAGCCATTTGGTTCAAAATAGTCCGAAATTCAAATTGCTATAAATTAGGGGTTGAAAAATCCTCAATAGCACCTATGGAGGGGGGGCACCTATCGTAATAACTTTGGAGGGGACTCATTCGATCGCCAACTAGCCCATGCCCCACCTTCTAAAAGGGCATCCGGTCAAAATTTGGAGATTCCCATTTGTTCAAAACAGTTCAAGACCAAATAACTATGCTTCCAGGGTTGACCACCACCCCCCCCAGCCCCAAGAAAATGGCTCTGAGTCACAGAAATTAATTGTTGTAACTTAGATGTTTTTTGTTGTTTTTTTTACTTTGATACTTGGATTTAGCGATTTACGTGGTAAGTTCGATTTATGGTGCAAAGGCTATAAGCTACGCAAGAGGCTTATTGTTGCTTTGATACTTTGTTTACTTTAATGCCTGGCTAACTTTGATTCTTTCTTTACTTTTATACTTTGGCACTCTGATATTGTTCGTTTGATACTATTTTTGATACTCCGATGCTAAAAAAAATCTTATTTTGAAATGAGGAGTTTTTTTTTTAAACTTGAAACTTTTTCCAATCAAATAGTGAACAAAAATTAATTGAAAAAAAAACTTTCCGAAAGTTTTTTTCCCACTTCTTTCAAAAAAAAATTGGGGTTATGTACTTCTAATGAATGATGTCTTCACTACAAACAAGAGTATGGCTACTGCCCGTTTCCCAAACGGTAAAAGTATCATTCTCTTACTTAAATGGCTACAAAGTTCTGCAAAATTAATTTACCTTTTTTTATTATAATAATTGGCAGAACAGAATTCAAAGGCAAGTGAGAATTGGATTAAGGATTGGTTGTTAGACCGCGGTTGTTTTCAGGCAGTAGGGATCATGTACTTCTAATGAATTCACTACAAACATGAGTATGGCTACTGCCCATTTCCCTAACGGTAAAAGCATCATTCTCTTACTTAAATGGCTACAAAGTTCTTCAAAATTAGTTTACCTTTTTTTATTATAATAATTGGCAGAACAGAATTCAAAGGCAAGTGAGAATTGGATTAAGGATTGGTTGTTAGACCGCGGTTGTCTTCAGGCAGTAGGGGTCATGTACTTGTATTGAATTCACTACAAACATGAGTATGGCTACTGCCCATTTCCCTAACGGTAAAAGTATCATTCTCTTACTTAAATGGCTACGAAGTTCTGCAAAATTAGTTTACCTTTTTTTATTATAATATTTGGCAGAACAGAATTCAAAGGCAAGTGAGAATTGGATTAAGGATTGGTTGTTAGACCGCGGTTGTCTTCAGGCAGTAGGGGTCATGTACTTCTAATGAATTCACTAAAAACATGAGTATGGCTACTGCCCATTTCCCTAACGGTAAAAGCATCATTCTCTTACTTAAATAACCAATTCTCTTACTTTTTCTTTTTACTTTTAGTAAGGGAAAATACATTCCCTTACTTAGTGGCTACAAAGTTCTACAAAATTAGTTGTTTTTTTTTTATTATAGTAATTGGGAGAACAGAAATTCAAACACAAGTGAGAATTGGATAAAGGATTGGTTCTTAGATCGTGGTCGTTTTCAGAGAGTAGGGGTTATGTACTTCTACTGAATGGTGTCTTCACTACAAACAAGAGTATGGTTACTGCCCGTTTCTCTAACGGTAAAAGTATAAGGCCTACAAAATGAAAATTGCAGTGAAACCAGACCGGGATTTACCAATAGGCCCTGCGGCTTTCACTATTCCTAAAGTTGTAAGGATTTCCCCGAAAATCTTGCAAAAACGAAGCGGCAAAACACTTGGGCCTAGAGGCATCAAAGCTTTAAATCCGGCCTGGATGAAACAAAATCTTGAGCTGGTGAGCTTTCAGCAATTACTATCATTATATATCCAATTTTCAATTTAACTTATTAGTTCTTACCAAAAATGACAATTTATTTTGTAACAGAAACAAGAGCTAAGAGCTCATATGGCACTTGTGACGAGGTCGGAAGAGCCAAGGGCTCATATGGTATGAGCTCTAGCAAAATTCTAAGAATCAATAGATTGCTTTAAAAGGAAAATCAGAGGCTTAATGCCGGTCGGGAGTTAAAATAAGAGCTCTGAGTCACGAGGGCCTTCTAAATATCAAAAACTCATTAAGATCCGATCACCCACTCGTAAGTTAAAAATACCTCAATTTTTCTAATTTTGCCTCTCCCTTCAGCCCTCCAGATGGTTGAATCGGGGAAAACGACTTTATCAAGTCAATTTGTGCAGCTCCCTGACATTCTTACCACTTTTCATTGTCCTAGCACGTCCAGAAGCACCAAACTCGCTAAAGCACTGAACCCCACCATCTAACTCCACCAAAGAGAGCGGATCCAGTCCGGTTACGTCAATCCCGTATCTACGACATTTATAAGCGTTTTCCAAGATTTCCGGTTTCCCCCTCCAACTCCCCCAAGTGTCAAAATATCTGGTCGGAATTCGAAATAAGAGCTCTGAAACACGAGTGCCTTCTAAATATCAAATTTCATTAAGATCTGGTCACCCATTCTTAAGTCAAAAATACCTCAATTTTTCTTATTTTTCCAAATTAACAACCCCCAGCTCCCTCAAAGAGAACGGATCCGTACCAATTATGTCAATCTCGTATCTATAACTTGTGCTTATTCTTCCCATCAAGTTTCATCCCGATCTCTCCACTCTAAGAGTTTTCCAAGATTTCCGGTTTCCAAGATTTCTGTTTTCCCCCTCCAACCCTCTATGTCCCCGGGTCCGATTCAAGTTGAAAATGGAGCATCTGAGACATAAGATTCTTCTATATATCAAGTTTCATTAAGATGCAATCACCCATTCGTAAGATACCTCGATTTTGACGTTTTCCAAAAATTCCGGTATCCCCCTCCAACTCCCTTCAATGTCACCGGATCGAAATTTAAAATGCGAGTTCTAAAGCACAAAATCCTTCTAGATATCAAATTTCATTAAGATCTGATCACCCGTTCGTAAGTTACAAATACCTCATTTTTTTCTAATTTTCTCTAATTACTCCCCCCCCCTTGTCCACCAAAGAGATCGGATCCGGTCCGGTAATTTCAATCACCTATCTTGGACTTGTGCTTATTCTTTCCACCATGTTTCATCCTGATCTCTCCGCTTTAATTGTTTTCAAAGATTTCCGGTCCCCTCCCCCTAATAACACTGGATCCGGTCGGGATTTAAAATAAGAGATCTAAGTTTCAAGGTCCTTCCAAATATGAAATTTCATTAAGGTACGATCACTCTTTCGTAAGTCAAAAATACCTCATTTTTTCAAATTTCATCCCGATTCCTCTACTCTAAGCGTTTTCCAAGATTTTACGTTCCGCCCCTCCCAATTCCCCCTTCACCGGATCCGGTCGAGATTTAAAATAAGAGCTCTGAGACACAATATCCTTCTAAACCTCAAATTTCATTATGATCCGATCACTCCTTCGTAAGTTAAAAATACCTCATTTTTTTCAGAATTAACCATCCTCCCCCAACTCCCCCAAAGAGAGCGGATCCGTTCCGGTTATTTCAATCTCGTATCTAGGACTTACGATTATTTTTACCACCAAGTTTCATCCTGATCCCTCTACTCTAAGCGTTTTCCAAGATTTTATGCCCCTCCCAACTCCTCTCAATGTCACTGGATCCGGTCGGGATTTAAAATAAGAGCTCTGAGACACGATATCCTTCCAAACATCAAATTTCATTAAGATCCCATCACCCGTTCGTAAGTTAAAAATACTTCATTTTTTCTATTTTTTCCGAATTAACCGACCCCCCACTCCCCCCTCCCAGATGGTCAAATCATGAAAACGACTATTTCTAATTTAATCTGGTCCGGTCCCAGATAAGCCTGACAAATTTCATCGTCCTAGCTTACATGGAAGTGCCTAAAGTAGCAAAACCCGGACAGACAGACCGACAGATCGACAGACAGACAGACCGACAGAATTTGCGATCGCTGTATGTCACTTGGTTAATACCAAGTACCATAAAAATGTTTGAAATAGGAAATTTTGAAAAACTTGAAACTTTGGCAATAAAAAACGAACAGAAATTAATTTTTTTTTTAGTTCAAAAAACAAGCTTCCTAAAGAAAAGCAAAGGTCATATTAAACTTAAGATCAGAAGAAATAGAAACCTACAATAGCTCAAACTCAAAACAACCAGGAATTACTATTAAAGAATAAATGAAAACCAAAACGATCAGAAATTAAATAAACAATCACAGCAACAAAAAAAAAAACATACAAGAGGTCCTAATATAAATGAATAGTTAAATCTTAGAACTAGTAAAGTTTAAGCTGAATATGCAAATCAAACTTAAAACAACCAAAAAAAAAATTTACTATTAAAGTATAAATGAAACCCAAAACGAACAGAAATTAAATAAACAATCGTAGCAAAATATACAATAGGTACTAATATAAATGTGTAAATGAATCTTAACGAATGAAATTTAAATTGAATATTCAAATCCAGCTTGAAACGAAAAAAATTCTACAAAAAAGAGTTTGGGTTTTGCTCCTTATGTGATTGTAAAAGTCTAAAACCTACTGTGTCATTGGTGCTTTACTGAAAACGAATTACATTAAAAAAATTTTCTTTGGTACTTATTACAACATTGAAAATAATCATAAAAAATAACAGTAAAATTTAATTTTGGACTGATGAGCTTTCAGCAATTAATATCATCATGTCTCAAATATTTAGTTTAATTCTATTAGTTCTTTCCCTGACTGTTCAAGACGAATATAGCTTCACTACAAACAAGAGTGTGGATAATGCCCCCTTCCCTAACTGTAAAAGTCTGAAGCCTACTGCGTCATTGAGACTTTACTGAAAACGAATTATATAACAAGTATTTTGTTTTGTACTTATTACAACATTGAAAATAAACACAAAAATTACAATAAAATTAAATTTTAAACTGATGACAATTAATAACATTGTATATCAAACCTTTCACAATGAAAGGAGGCAAAACCAAAACTCTTCTTTGTAGAGATTTGTGTTCGTTTCAAGCTAGAATTGCATATACAGCTTAAGCTTTATTCATTTTAAGATTTATTTATTCATTTATAGTAGTACCAGTTTTTTTCAATGACTATTTATTTAATTTCTGCTCGATTTGGGTTTCATTTTTCTTTAATAATAATTTTTGGGTGTTTTGATTTTTGTAGGTTTCTGTTTCTTCTGATCTAAAGTTTTTTTTTAATTAATCCCATAAAAGTACGCAACACAGGACAAAGCTATTTTATGTACTTTTAAGTTAATTCCCTAAGTTAAAGCTACCCATACAGAAGCACGCAAACGTTTAAGCTACAAGCATGGTTAATCTGCTATATGTGATTGCATGATATTGCATTTTATTAGTTTTTGTATAAATCATTATTGTCAGTATAGGCGTCAATCATTATGGATCAGTCTAAAAATTATATACATATAGACATTATATACAAACAGACATTATACGCTTACAGACATTATATGCATACAGACATTATAGATCATTATGGGGGATTATAATTTACGAATGAATCATTTTAGGCGTAACAGTAGTCACCATAGCTCCTAATGGTATGAACCAGGCATTTCCACACTTTTGAGATAATTGCCAAAACCGTTTGTAAGCTGTTCTCATAGGGAGCATCAACAGGGCAATACATGTAAAATCACGTTTTGATTCATATGATATCCTCATTGCGCTTCTGATCCTCCCTGTCAGAATAACCCGGAAAATATTTCCTGACAATTATCTCAGATCGGTGAAAATATCATACGAGACCTTTAGACATAATACCGAAATTATGCATAGTACATTTTCTTGCAAAATAGCAATCGCGTAGATTGGGGAGCAGAACCAGCGTCCTTTGTACAACATCCTACCTTGAAAAATCACCTTGCCACATCCTGTTTTGAAAAAAAAACTTGTGTTTGGATATTTTCTCTGAAAAAGGAAATATTGTATCGAAAAATCCCCTCACCAAAATATTTCGTAAATTGACCCTACAGCAAGAGGAAGTCCTCAAAAAAATTAAATTTTCTTGCAAAATAGCAGTGACGTTGGGGCGGTGGCAAGGGGCCTGTATCTCACCTAGTTTTTGAAAATACGTTTGTTGGAATATCTTCATGAAACATTTAATCGACAAATTGCCCCCCCCCCTATTTTTTCCTGAATCCTCTCGACAACCAAATGAAAACTTAAAAAAAATGAAAAAAAAGTTTACAGTAATCCAAAAAGGCATTTTTTTTAGTGGTTTCATTCGAAATTTACTTGACAAGCTTTGAGTACATACTTTTTCGGCATGAATAATCCAAGAATGATTTTGACTTCATTTTCAAGAACAAAATCCAGAGGCAACTTCTTCGCTTTGTTTGGTCTTGATGAATCGGCTCCTTTCTCAATTAGATAGCAAGCAATTGCGAGTCCAATAGCATCTAATCGACCTTGCTCAGCTAAGTCGCACCATATCTGAAATATAAAGAGAAGTATTTTTAATTTTATAATCAAAATATTAACTATCATTAAAGTTATATATATATATATATATATATATATATATATATATATATATATATATATATATATATATATATATTTGGGTCAATTGGTTAATTGAATTTCTGGAATAAAGCTAATGTATCAGATTAATCGCTAACCTGAATGGAACATTGGCCTATAATCCTCCCTCCACCTTATCACATGTCGATTATGCTGTACCCATGTTTCTTTTTATTAGTCCATAGCTACGGATGGAAGTATTTTTCACTAAGAATGGTATTAGTCACCCCAAACCACTACAAAGCTACTCCAGCGTACGCTTTTAGTTTCTCTCCAGGACGTCCTCTATCAGTCAAACATGTTTTAGTTGGTGACAGTTTCGAAATAAATGAAAAAATTGTGAAACAAAGAAAAAACTAAATTATGATTCCGAACGAAAACGGAAAAAATCACATTTCTTTGCCTTATATTCTATTCTTCGCACACAAATGAAGGATATAATTAAAAGATATTCTTAGGCAAGATTGACTGTTACATATAACTAGAAAACAAAACAAGGCTGATGACGCAGCAAAAGACTGGTGGAAATTTTGCTTAATTAAACAGTTGAAGCCTGATAATCCCTAACAGCACGTAAGCTACAAAAATTCTTCTAATTACAGAATTAAAACAATGAAATTAGCATTAGGAAATAAATTAACTTTAGGATCATTTTTTTAATATGGCAAAAGATTTAGTTACTAAGAGAATGGACTATTCTGAGACTATTTAAGTGAGATAGTTTTGTAAACTACATTGGCCTATGACAAATTCTAAACTAACAAAAAATTTACAATAAAAGAACAGCGCGAGTGGGTGGCTTTTGAGCTGTTTTTTTACTTTTAATGCTTTTAATTCTGTTTATTGTGATTTTATCTGTTGTTGGCTTTTTTGTCAGTGTTGTTTTTTTCTAGTTTTTCCAATTTGGATTTCTGTCTCTTTTTTATTTCCCTGTTCTTTGTTTAGTCTTTTATCTTGTTCGTTTTGCGCGCATTTTTCCTCAGAAAGTGTAAACACGTTTCTTTGAAAGTTTCTCTTATAGCGCTGAAAAAAGGGAAACGGTTGTCATCAAGAATTGTCCCTTTTGTTTTGCATGTCCTTTTTGTTTTGTCCGAAATGTCTGTTTTGTTTCTCTTGTCCGCTTGATTTTTTTCCGGTATTTCCATTGGCCTAATAAAACTCCATTCTCGTTTTTTTTTTTTTTTTTTTTTTTTTTTTTTTTTTTTTTTTTTTTTTTTTTTTTTTTTTTTTTTTTTTTAATTAATCCCATAAGAGTAGAGTCAACGTGCTTCTGTACTAGTTATCAAATAATTTTGCTGGTTTACTATGAATATATAAAAATAACTCAGATCATTTTTGCCCCCCCCCCAACAGACCGATATTAGGTCCATGCATACCTAAAAACCAGGATTTTCTGGGACCTTTCTTTTGATTGTTTGTAAATCATAAAGTTTTTAGCCTAGTACCATAATCTTTATCAGTATTGCCATGCTAAAACGGTGTATTGCCACGGTATTGCCACGCTAATTCATCAATTGGACTACGCTTTTAGTCCGTATAAATTCAGAAATCGACAATTAGTTGTTTCCCAAAGACAACTACACCTGTAAAGGAGTGCTACTACGTTCTTTAGCCGTTTGTTGCCAGTTGTTTTTACCACCAAAAAATGCATATCCGCAAGTGGAATATTTTTTTTTTCAATAAATGTTGAACTTCCGTTTTTTCCTAATTTTTTCAGACGTATATGATCGTCTGAGTTTCCACAGAACAATTCAAACAATCAGATCTGATTTCCACCGTCAATGGTACTTTAAATACTACTAAGACTTAGGGCCGTTCCAAGGGTTAGTGGCGCCTAGAGCAATATTAATTACGCCCCCTCCCCAACCAACTCCAATACAAATAAAAATTCCAAAGAAGCCTCCGTCGCGGCTCAACACACCCCGGTCACTCCCACCCTTTTACGGCCCTTCGGACACTAGTATTTGCAGTTTCCTATTTATTCAGTTTTCTGAATAAACAGAGATTTGATAGAATAATATCGTAATTTCTCGCAGTTTTCTGTTAATTCGCTAAGAAATTATGATTCACGGCAATTTAAAAAAATCTAACAATTTAAAAATAAGGGATAACAAAATTTGAAATTTACCTTGGTCTCTTCTGAAATATAGTCTTTGTTTTCCTTTATTTTTCCATTGGAAAAAAAAATCAACTGGGAATATGAAACATTCAGGTCATCTTAAACAAAATCCTCAGAAAATGGTTTATATTTAACACATTTTTACTACAAGTTTTAATAAACACATCATGGTTGATCGTGTACTATGGAGAATATTCGTAACTGCATTTTAGACTTTGGTCAAATTGGCATCTACAATTATTCAGCCTTTGATAATAAACAATAATTTCTTAGACCACACTGTCTTTCCAATTAAAACAAGAGCTAAGAGCTCATATGGCACTTGTGACGAGGCGAGAAGAGCTAAGAGCCGAGAGATCATATGGTATGAGCTCTAACAAAATTCTATGAATCAATAGATTGATTTAAAAAAGGAAAATAAGAGGCGTAATGCCGTCAGGATTTAAAATAAGAGCTCTGAGTCACGATGTCCTTCTAAATATCCAAATTCATTAAGATCCGATCACCCACTCGTAAGTTATAAATACCTATTTTTTTCTAATTTTTCCTCTCCCTTTAGCCCCCCAGATGGTCGAATCTGGGAAAACGACTTTATCAAGTCAAATTGTGCAGCTTCCTGACACGCCTACCAATTTTCATCGTCCTAGCACGTCCAGAAGCACCAAACTCGCCAAATTACTGAACCCCTCCCCCCAACTCCTCCAAAGAGAGCGAATCCAGTACGATTCTGTCAATCACGTATCATGACATTTGTTTATTCTATCTACCAAGCTTCATCCCGATTCCTCCACTCCAAGTGTTTTTCCAAGATTTTCCCCTCCAACTCCCCCCAATGTCAAAAGATCTGGTAGGGATTTGCAATAGGAGCTCTGAGACATGAATTCCTTCTAAAAATCAAATTTCATTAAGATCCGATCATCTATTCGTAAGATAAAAATATCCCAATTTTCACGTTTTCCAAGAATTCTGGTTTCCCCCTCCAACTCCCCCCAATGTCACAGGATCTCGTCGGAATTTAAAATTAGAACTTTACAGCACAAGATCCTTCTAAATATCAAATTTCATTAAGATCTGGTCACCCTTTCGTAAGTTACAAATACCTCAATTTTCAAAATTGAAAACTACCCCAAAGAGAGCGGATCCGTTCCGATTATGTCAATCATGTATCTGGGACTTGTGCTTATTTTTCCCATCAAGTTTCATCCCGATCCCTCCACTCTAAGTGTTTTCCAAGATTTTAGGTCCCCCCCCCCAACTCCCCCCAATGTCATCAGATCCGGTCGGGATTCAAAATAAGAGCTCTGAGACACAATATCCTTCCAAACATCAAATTTCATTAAGATCCCATCACCCGTTCGTAAGTTAAAAATACTTCATTTTTTCTATTTTTCAGAATTAACCGGCCCCCCACTCCCCCCCCAGATGGTCAAATCGGGAAAACGACTATTTCTAATTTAATCTGGTCCGGTCCTTGATACGCCTGCCAAATTTCATCGTCCTAGCTTACCTGGAAGTGCCTAAAGTAGCAAAACCAGGACCGACAGATAGACAGACCGACAGAATTTGCGATTGCTATATGTCACTTGGTTAATACCAAGTGTCACAAAAATTAAACAGATGAAAATATAGAAAAACAGGTGAGACTAAAATATCTAAAATTTTATTTCAATTTTACTTGTAAATTTATTAAATTTATTTTAATTTTAGTTTAATATTAAAATTTATTTAAAACATTATAGAAGTTTTTCTACATTTTCACTTGTTTAATTTCGATAATAAACAACTCTATTTTTTTTAGCTTCAGTCCAAATTTTTCGGGAGTATTCTTGTTGCAGTATAAAGTTAAGAGTCGATCGAGAGACTTTTAAGGTTAATCTAGCTGCACAAGAATTAATATATATATATATATATATATATATATATATATATATATATATATATATATATATATATATATATATATATATATATATATATATATATATATATATATATATATATATATATACATATATATATATATATATATATATATATATATATATATATATATATATATATATATATAAAACGTTTGATACACACAACCCTAAAATTGGAAAACAAATACTGGTGTCTTTCCAATTAAAAAATTAAACAGGTGAAAATATAGAAAAACAGGTGAGATTAGAATATTTAAAATTTTATTCAAGTATTATTTCAATTTTAGTTTTTAAATTTATTTTAATTTTAGTTTAAATATTAAAGTTTATTTAAAACATTATAGATGTTTTTCTACATTTTCATGTGTTTAATTTCACTAATAACAACTCCATTTTTTTTTTTAGCTTCAATCCAAACTTTTCTGGAATATTCTTGTTGCAGCATAAAGAGTCAATCAAGAGCCTTTTAAGGTTAATCTAGCAAAAAAAAGAACAAAAACAAATTATATATAAAAAATAGTTAATAAGCACAACCTTAAAATTGAGAAATAAATACTGGTATATACGGCAATTTACCACCTGATAGCATTACCAGCTGAACTAGAAATAAATACAATTTGATTTCAAGTTTATCAAAACCCAGAAAATAAATACCATTGTAAAGTGTACATGTTGGATATTTTGAAAATTTACAATGTCTATTGACACAATAGCAGCATCGAATTTTTATTAATTCTGATTTAGACGACATTAATAGACCCCTTACCGGCATCCAAGCTACTGAAAATTTTACTTGATGCTCATAAAAAAAATAGCAGGCAAGTGGAAGAAACGCATGCTTATAACATAGTGATGGTAAAAAGATTGATAATAATTTATGTTGAAGATTTTTTAAACAGGATTCAAAAAAACGTTTGTTAAATAATTCTTTTTTTAGATATTAAAAATTTGTTATATTTATTTATTTTGGATTTTCTAAAGTAGGGAGTGCCGGGAGAAAATGCCCAGTCCACCTTTCTCCGGGCACTCGTATATGTTCAAAACCAAATTATGCGTCAGACATTGCCTAGCTTTGCAGCATTGCCTAGGATTTGTATTCATTTAATGTGAAGCTTGTTTGCTTATTATTTTTTTGTTACTCACTTGTAAAAAAAACGAAGACTAATAACAGGTACGTTTACTTTACGTGTTGTCCATAGAAATTATTCACGACACATCGTTCAGTCCACCCAACCCTGGACTCAAGGCCGTATGCAGGGGGTGGTGACGGTTTCAGGGATTCAACCCAACCAAAAAGTTTGTTTGACTCGCAAAAACGTAAAAAAAAATGCATATAAGCAAATTTTTGATGTGTTTCTTTGTAACCCACCCAAACAGGAATCCTGGATACACCCTTGCGTTGACTATAAAGAGAATGATTAGAATGTATTTCGATTTTAGACGGCTAATAGTTACCCGATAGATCAAAGGAGATTCTTCTTCTGAAATGGCACCAGTCGTCGTCGCGTGTTTCTTTAGAACATAGTGCAACGGGGTGTTGCCTTCTTCATCTTGTACGTTTAGATTGGCCCCATGGGACACCAACAGTTGAACTATAGATGGATGCAACTATAAAGATAGAAAACAAAATTAATTGAAACTCAAACTTTATAATAAACAAGTTCTAATATTTTTAAAAAGCCTTACAGGAGCATTGATTTTGATTTTTTTTTTTTAAGTTTTCGACTGTTATATTCATCCATTGGGTCACTTTCCCCATAATACATTGTTTGTTATCTGGGGTTCTTCAATAAGCGATAAAGCTGCATCTTTCTGGCAACCCTGGTCATTAGAAAATCGCCATTTACTTATTTATTCTAGTTTTCAAATATTTTGTAAACTGTTATTTTATTAAAATTAAATATTCTCCTGTATAGAGTATTAAATTATTTCAATCGATATTAACACTTATTAATCACGACCTGGCTAGACTACGCGAACCGTATTACTTTTTAGGTCGATACTTCTCTTTTAGTGGCGTATATGTTTATGGATGCCACTCTAGGAGGGGAGGGGGAATCTCCTCCCCCTGGGAAAAAGGAAGACCTTTTTCCCAAAATGATCCTAACTCAATGGCAAAAAGACAGACTATAAGTCTTAAAGTGAAAGTACGTACAATAAAGAATTAGCCGTCAAGTATCATAGACTCTCTCATTTATTCATGTACTTAATTATAAATAATTCATAATACCATAAATATTGAATGTAACCATAAATAATGGACGAGGTAAGAGGAAAACACTGCCAATCCTTGGAACTGTAATGAGGTTGCCGGAATAGGCTATCTATCCAAACTGTCAATAAACTGTCTATCCATAGGTCACTGAACAAACTATTCCAGCAAAAAGCTCAAGACATTATTTTTGCCGTCCCACAAAATGATAAAAAGATGTCGCCAAGCTATAAGTCACATTTTTCCTTGTCCTTGAAACTGAAGATAAACATGATTAAAAGTAAAACATGAAAAAAATTGTCTTTTCGAGTTTAATCCCCCCCACATCCCTCCCTGAGGAAAGATCTTTCCAAGTTTCAACTTCAAGTAGTTGCGAATATAGAGGCAATTAACTCACCTGAGACACTGCCAGATGAAGAGGAGTATGCCCTTTGGTATTCGTAATGTTAGGATCGGCTAAACCCTGGACTAGGAGAAGTTCGGCAACTGGACGGTGATTATTCAGTGTTGCCAAGTGCAATGGCCCAAATCCGTCGTCTTTCAACATATCAACCAATTGACGGGATTTTAAGATAATTTTATCAGCAGCGCTTGAAACAAATAAATTACTGTTAATATCTTAAAAGTGAACTAAAATAAACTAAATAGCAGCAAAAAAATTACGCACTGTTACGACAAAACGTTACAACTACATTGCGTCAAGTAATATAAACCAATTAAGATTCTTGATGAATTATAAAAAAGATAGAAAAGTAAGAAAATACCATTTTGCATATTTTTGAATAAACTTTGATTTGGCTTAAAGCCAGCATAACGTCTTTTTATTCTAGTACGACCACCTAATTTCTGTTTGAATGGAGCCCATTGTAGAAAGACCACACAACAAGTAAAAAAAGAAAAGGTTGAATCTCAATAAAAGGTTATATATTACACAATGGTTGCATTTTATTTAAAAAAAAGTATTATTTTTGCAAGAAACAGATTATTTTGGTAAGTCAAATTTATTAGGCTCTTGTCAGTGTATCATCTTTTTTTACTATGTGGGTATTAATATTCTATAAATTTAGCATGTTCTTGAACTGTGTATGATATGGTTTATGGTTGAGAACAAAATCGAATCCAGTGCCGCTGAATAGGGGGGGGGGGGTGGTGGAATTGGGGCTACCATTCCTGAGCTTGGTATTACTATTCATATATATTGTTTTTTTTTCTGGTAACACTGCATGACGACTACTTTGGTGAAGAAAATGCTATGATAACATTTTCTTAATTTAACACTCTTAATACAACTTAATTTCACACTGAAGACTCTTTCCAAATATAATAGTCGCTACCTTGCACCCTCCCCAATAGGCTACATATAGCCTCTGGAACACCCTGGAACACCAAGGACACCTTGGCTAGTGACATGGAAAAAAAACCGCTAGGAGGTAACGAAAACTCATGGTGTTTGCCACCAAAAATTCATACGTCTATGGAAGAAATCAACAACTTCCTGTACTTACAAATGGTTTCCCTTCAAAGAAGCGTGATGGAGGCTATTAAAGCCACGAGAATTTTTTATAAAGAGATCAATACCAGGACATGCTACTAATAACTCAACTAATTCATCATTCTTTCGACAGATGGCGTCATGTAAGGGGGTGTCGCCAAAAGAATCCTAAAAAAGAAAAAAATTATTTAGTTACTATCATCAAAAGCAACGAAAATTTACTGAGGATGCAAACATCTTCGAAAAGCTGCGGATAAAAAAAAAAGGAAAAACAAATAAAGGAAGAAAGAAAAAAAAAATCGCAATCTAGCCTTTTTTCGCGTTCGAAAAAACGTAAAAATAAATAGTAAAATCGATAATAAAATTATAAAAATATATCAAACAATTTGTATCATCAGAGCCTACAAAACTTTGGGAAGGGCCCATAAAATATTTTGTCATTAGCTTTTGACTCTTAGCACAATTAATTACAATTTTGATGCATGTTTGACCATTCTGTTTGATTCTATTCCGAGGCTATTCTGAAGACAGGGCAAATAATTATGAATAAATTTTATTAATAAATGACAGCATTGCGAAGATAGAAACAATTTTCTAACTGTAAACCAGTGATTGCCAACCAATTTTGCCCCCTCGTAAGATTTAAATTTTGTTATTCAAAATTTTACGTTTATTCATCTGGAGGAAGCTTACAAGGCCATTAACTTGGTATCCTTTTTGGGGTCGTCCCAATGGCATATTTCCTAGTAATAAAAAATATTTTCTGGATACAACACTTGTATCATAGGCAGCGCTTGCACTGCCAAAGCAAAGAGCGATGAGGACACAATGTAATATTTATTTATTTTATTATTTTTTTTTCTTGGACCCTTTGTTAGACACTTCGTATAGAAGGATGTATCGTAGAAACTTCAAAAGAGCTCATTCGACTGGAAATTGAGAGGGCTAGTGCCCTTTTTAATAGTCAAAAGTAGTTAGAGAACAACCAACCTCCCCAACGCCAATCATTTCCCCAAAGACATCCAATCAAAATTGAGATAGTCATTTTGTTCACCGTAGATAGATGGTCCGGAAATTATGTCTTTGAGGAGGACACGCCCCCCCCCACAGCACACAGGGCAAGGATTGTAAGTTATGCCCTGAGGGTATATAAGGTTCTTATAAAAGGGTGGTTGCATAAACCTCGGAGGGGGTTCATAGGATTGTTTATCAGAATTTCTAGTGCCCTTTTAACAGTCAAAAGAGATAGGAGAGCAGCCAGACCCCCCCCCTGTAAATACCCACCAATCATTTTTCCGCACAGATCCTATCAAAATTTTGAGTTAACCATTTTGTTCAGCGTAGTTGAAAGGTCTAGAAACTATGACTTTGAGGATGACAACAACCCTATAGCCCTAAGGGCAAGGGTTGTAAGTTACGCTCTGGGGCTCTCTAAGGTTTCTACAGAAAGGGTGGTCTTATAAACTTGGGCTCATTGGATTGGTAATCAGAAGTTATAGTTCTATTTTTAAGAGTCAAAATGATCGAATGGCAGATACCCCCCCACACACACACGTCGTACTTTCCCGAAATGCATCTGATAGAAATTTTAAGATGTTTATTCGTAGAAACTTCGAAAAGGGTTCATTCGCTAGGAAGTTGAAAGGGCTAGTGCCCTCTTTAATAGTCAAAAATGATTTGACGGCAACCAGCCCCCGTCCCCCACGCCCATCATTTCCCTAAACACTTCCAATCCAAATATCAAGAGGTTGAGAACCACCCTATAAGCTGTAAGTTTTGCGGTTTTTATGGAAAGGGTTGTCTTGTAAGCTTCGAAGAGACTCGTTGGATTGGAATGCGGAAGTTTAAGGATCCTTTTTAAGACTCAAATTATCGGAGGGCAGTAACCCCCCCCCCCCCACGTCATTTTTCCCAAATGTATCCGATAGAAATTTTGAGATAGCCATTTGTTCAAAAATAGTCCGAAGATCACATAACAAGGCCTTTGGGGTTGACAAAGCCCGGCAGAGTCTGGGGGTAAGGGTTGTAAGCTATGTCCTGGGAGTATGTAAGGTTTTTTTGGAAGAGGTAGTCTTGTGAACCATAGAGGAGACTCATTTGATTGGAAATGTATAGTTTTAGTTCCCTTAGGAGTCAAACGTGATGGAGGGAAAATAACCCCCCCCCCTCTACCTGACATCCACTTTTCCCCAAACGCATTCGACCGAAATTGTGAGATATCCATTTTGTAACCAATAGTCCAAAGAGCAATGTCTTCAGTAATCAAATATAAGGAATATTTAGACGGATAATGAACTAAATAAAAAAGAAAAAACTATGAGTATCTGAACTTTCAAAAAAGTGACAAAGCAATATCTCAAGAACAGCTTATATTATTAAGCTAGACCTTTAACAGTAAGTTGTGGGAAATTTTGAATGTGCATACTTTTAATACTACCATCTAGTGTTGGGCGATAACTAGATTAAACGACACACCGATATTTTTACTTTCGATATTCGATATATTGATTTAGATATTTCTGATCAGTTTCTTGCTCAGATTAACTTTATGTTTTGCCAAGATTCAAAAATTGTAACTAGAGTATTTTGCACATTTTTTTTCCAATTTTGAATAAAACATAAAAGCACTTTCATTACATGAATGAATATCACAAAAAACTATAATTTGGAATTACTCGGGATCAAGATAAAGAAAAATAAGCTACTGTATATTTTTGGCTAGTCAAAATCAGCAACATATTAATATTTTCCCCTGGAAATTGATCCTACTTTTCAGCAATTAAAAAAACATTTTTTTTAACTGGAAGTAAGGAGCGACATTAAAACTTAAAAGAACAGAAACTTTTCCGTATATGAGGGGGATAACCCCTCCTGAATACCTCATTCTTTACACCAAACTATTACTCACGAATATAACACCTATGATCCTGGGCACACCCAGCCTGTGAAATAATCAATGCGCATTATGTTGGTTCACGGCCGACTTCCCTCGACACTGGATCAATATTCAAAACAGATCACCTAATTCATCTTTATTCAATAGCGTCCTTGCGCCTTTATTCACCAAAACAACGTCCTTATTCAAGATCGCGTTTGACACGGTATCGATAAAAGAAGCGAATATGTCCTCCTTTAGTAGAGTTAAAACTGTCTGGCACTTGATAATGTTTCCACTTCTATACTCTACTACACACAAATACATTATTTTTCGATCAATTATCTTCTAGCTTGCAGCAGAGCTCCCAACTTTTCCGTTCTTCTCTATATAAATATATATTTTGTTTTTTCCAGATTATGATAATTATCTTCTCACTAGCAGCAGAACGGCAGACATAACAAAAACAGATCAAAACTGTAACGTAAGCTCATTTCGTCAGAACTAAAAACAAAATTGACCCCCACCTTAAACACGATGCTCAAAGTTCCCTTAACCCCTCATCCCTAAAACATTTTTTTTTAAGATTGACCTCGATCCACCGGCCGTGAGACTAAGCAATGCAAACGTACCAAGATGAAATTCATTACAGTTTTAATTAACATATTGACTGTATTGTATAATGAGAAATACTTGCTTGGTTTCAAGGTTCCGGTACCCCTTGTTTTCTCAGCTGAGGTATGCCATTGCTTTCACAGCTGAAATTACTGATTGGTTGGAGTCACATACACTTACCATTTATATAGGTGTATAACCCATAGCGTGTTGACAAACCTATTGAATTGTCCTCTACATATTCTGCAAATAATATTGTGCCTACTAGAGCCTTTTTCAGCCTTCGCAAAATCTGCAATCCTTCTTTCTTTGGTGCAGGGATTCGAGTTCTGGAATTACTAATTATTTTGTTTGGGTTGGGACAGGGGTTAGTGGAATGACTCGGTAAAATCAGGCAAAGTCAACCAATTCCATATGGGTACCTGAAGAAAGCTAAGGGAAAACTACGGAAAGCGTAAGATGATTTGCCTCAACCACGCACAGCACTGCCAGTCGAAGAAAGAGAATCCAGAGATCGGATCCCAACATGTAGCATTGGTCTGTGTGTGAAAAAGTTTCTTAAAATTTAAGTTTTTAAAATTAAAATGAAAAAAAAATAGAGGACAATTTTTCAACAATGACAGCTCCAAGATCCCCTACAAATTTTTTAGCAAATATTGTAACAGAATTTCTGCAAATAATCAAATCACTGGTAGAAAAAACTGTCTGGAAAATTGAAGCGCAATATTCAAAAATCGACAATACAGAAAAGTAATATTACTATGTTCTATACTATAAAAATGGATAGATAACCAATGATTTGCTAACATAAAACAAAAATTCCGGAAAATTTATTTTCTGGAAATTCTTTTTTAAGCTAGCAAAACGTACTGTGCTGATTTTCCAGTCAAATTTTCTCTTTTTTTTATTTCCTGTCTGATAACTACATTTCCGGAGTTATCCTTGGATGTTAGAGACACGGATATTAAATATCAGTTATACATTTGCGAGACATGTTTGTTTCCGAATACAAAATTCAAACCAGAGTTCGCTTACCTGCATATTTAGACTACAATTAAATTTGATCAGAACTTTGACACATGCCACGTGTTGCTTATTAACGGCTATATGAAGCGGTGTACATTTCCCTTTGTTGATTGCGTCAATTTTGGCACCTTTCATCAAAAGCATTTCCGTCAATACCTCCTTGTTTCTAAATAAGTATACAAACAAATGAAAAAAATAACATATAAGCATAAACAAAAATTACAAGAAATAAAAATTTTGACAGAACGAAAAAGAGAAGAAAAATGGGAAGAAGAAAAAGTGAAAATATCTTAGTTAAGCGGGTTCATTAAAGCTAAGTCCGGACAGTTGACGGCAATGTTTGTCGAGCAAAAACAACCACGAAGGTCACTACGTGCATTTTGACTGCTAAATCTGATTGAAAGAATGATTTTAGAAACATTCTTGAAAAAAAGACAACTTTTATTATTTATCTTAAAAATTCTACCAACAGTATATTTTTACAGTAGATAAATTTACAGATCATTCAAATGAGTATATGAGTAGATGTAAGAAGTTAAATATTGACCAGCTGCTAATGGTGAGCCCAATTCCCTTTACGGTTGGCTCAAAAGGTCTATTACTTTCGCACTTGTTCTTAAAGTTAAAATAAATGATTCTTTAAAACAATTCTTGTCTTACTATTTCTTTTTATACTCTATTTTAGACCAGAAATTTGTCCTTAAAAAAGAAGTCTCAACTAGTTATTCGCAGATAAAACAAAAATTACAGGACAACATCAACGTTTAGCCTACACAGCCTCTATATGGTATTATGACAATATGCCCACAATCGCATTGCACATGTAAGCCATTTCAGAAATTGTAAATGAGTTCTTTTTGTAAATTCCTGTCAACCAATTTCTTTTTTTCAGTTAACTTCAAAGCGCGGAACCTTCCTTTAGGCTAGGACGATTAAAAAATGACTATCGCATCGACATTTTGACTGACGAATTCAGACGGTTTGAACTGGATTTATTAGGAGTTTCAGAAACTCATATCCCAGGGATAGGAAGCATGAAATTAGGTGACATAGAATTCGTTTACTCAGGCAGGAAGGATGGGGCACATAGACAGGGAGTAGGGCTCATGATGAATAAGGAAGCTACTAAGTCTTGTTTAGGCTGGGAAGGTATTAATAATAGAATACTAATTGCTCATTTTATGACTAAAAAGTTCAGGGTATCAGTTATAGTAGTATATGCCCCCATTGAACCAACTGATGGAGATACTAGTGACTCAGATGAATTTTACTTACAGTTACAGGAGCAAATAGACAGGGTACCAGGTAGAAATATGGTGTTTTTGCTAAGAGATTTTAATGCCCAGGTTGGTAGAAATAGGGATAGTTGGTATCCTAGCCTAGGTAAATTTGGTGTAGGAAAAGAAAACAGTAATGGCTATAGGCATTTTGCAATTTTGTAGGTATAACAACCTAGTTATAACCAATACAGTGTTTGGTCACAAAATGGCCCATAAGTTGACATGGTATTCACGTGATGGTAAGACAGCAAACCTTATTGATTATGTTATTGTAAACAGAAGACTAGCAGGATCAATACAAGATACTAGGGTGTATAGGAGTGCCGTTATTGATGTTAAAAGTAAAGATCACCATCTAGTAGTGTCTAAGGTTAATTTAAAGCTGAAATTTCGGAAGGGTAACTCCCTCCCGGAAAGTTATGATGTTGGTAGACTTCAGGATGAAAATTTGAGAAAAAAATTTCAGGAACAGTTGAGTACTAAACTTGAGAGTTTAAATTTTGACAATGTGGAAGATGGATGGAATAATTTCAGAAAAACAATTTGTGAAGTTGCTGACGGTGTCCTTGGGAGGAGTGCTAAGACTGCAACTAGGAATATTAGTGAAAAAGCTTTAGGTTTAATAGAGAGTAGAAGGGGTTCGTATAAGAATTATCTGAGTGACAGGTCGTATGAAAACAAAAGGAATGTAAAGAAAGTGGAGAAAGCGTTAAAATATGAATTAAGGAGATGTGAAGTGGAGGCCATGGATAAAATTGCTGAGAATCTGGAAGATGCGGCTAGACGGCATAATAGTAAAATATTATACTGGCATGTTAACAAATTGAAAGGGAGTAGCCAATCCGGACTAGTCCCAGTTAAAGACAGAAATGGGGCCACAATTAGTGATAAGGAAAAAGTTAAAGAAAGATGGGTGGAACATTTTGAGGATGTGCAAAGAATTAGCGACAGTACTAAAAGGATTAAAAAATAATAAGGCCCCAGGTCATGATAGTATGATTAATGAGTTTCTTAAATATGGTGGCTCTGAGGTTAGGAATAAGCTACTGAAGATTACGAACATGATTTTTGAAAAAGGGGAAGTACCCAATGATTTTAGGAAAACCTTAATTAAACCACTGTATAAGAAAGGTGACAAGAGTGAGTGTCGTAATTATCGAGGCATTAGTCTGGTCTCTGTAGGTAGCAAATTACTGAGTAATATGATACTTTTTAGACTGAGACACGCGGTAGACAAAGTTTTAAGGGAAGAACAATGCGGTTTTAGAAAAGGTAGAGAATGTTTCGACCATGTTTTCACTCTTAGGTTAATAATTGAGAAGTACCTTCGTTGTCAAACACCTTTGGTCCTCAGTTTTATTGATTATGAGCAAGCTTTCGATTCTGTTGATAGAAGAGCGTTAACAAAGGTCTTATCGTTATATGGTATACCAGAAAAATACATTAAAGTGATTTGTGCTATGTTTGAGAATATTACTGCTGCGGTTAAGGTAGGAAATGAAGTTAGCAACTGGTTTTGTATTAAATCAGGAGTTAAGCAGGGTTGTGTTCTATCCCCCTTTATATGGTTTATTTTGATAGACTTCGTCTTAAGGAGCACAGGAAAGGCAATTGGAGGCCATGGAATCAAATGGGGAGGAAGAAAGCTCCTGGACTTGGATTATGCTGATGATTTAAGTATATTAGATGAAAGTGTGAGCAAAATGAATGAATTTTTAGAGGTTTTACGAGTTCAGGGTGCTAAAATAGGCTTGAAAATTAATGTTAAGAAGACTAAGTCACTAAGGCTAGGAATAAGTGAAGATGAACAGGTGACATTAGGTATAGAAAAGATTGATCAGGTTGGGAGCTTCAGTTACCTTGGTAGTATTATTAATAAAGATGGTGGGAGCAGCGAAGACGTTAAAAGTAGAATAGCTAAGGCTCAGGGTGTTTTCACAGTTAAAGAAAGTTTGGAAGAATAGAAAGATAAGTCTACAAACCAAAATTAGAATATTGGAAGCTACAGTGATGACAGTGGTCAAATATGGCTCTGAAGCATGGGCACTCCGAAAAGCAGATGAAAATTTACTAGATGTTTTCCAGAGAAATTGCCTAAGAATTGTTCTGGGTACCCGGCTGACTGACCGTATTTCAAACAGTAGGCTGTAGGAAAAGTGTGGTTCAATCCCGCTTTCTGGGGTTATAATGAAAGAAAGGTTGAGATAGCTAGGCCACGTTCTACGGATGAAGGATGACAGATTACCGAAGATTGTCCTTTTTGGCCAACCGTCTGGTGCTACACGGAAAGCAGGTCGTCTTTGTCTGGGTTGGGAGGATGTCATAAATAAAGATTTAAAGGAAATGAGAACTTCCTGGGAGGGTGTAAAGAGGGAGGCTTTAAATAGATTAGGTTGGAGGAGGAGCGTGCGTAGCTGTGTTGGCCTCAGGCGGCTTGGTGCTGCAGTGAGTTATTAGTAGTAGTAGTAGTAGTAGAATAGCACAGAGCTATTTTATTCAGTATCTTAAATATCAAACCAACGACCTAATTATGCCAATTATTCTAATAATTATTATATATATTACATATTATTATATAATATAATATTGGATTATAATATAATATATATTATTATATAATATACTATATATTATCATATAATAATTATTATTATAATTATTATATATTATTAGATAATAATTATTATAATAATAATTATAAATAATTATCCTAATTATCCAAAGTCCTAATTATCCTAGTTAATAAAACACAATTGGAAAGCAAATATATCTGCCAAAAATCGGGATATTTCATTTTGTATTTGATTTAACTTAAAGCTTTAACTGAAATCTAAAGTTTCAAGAATCATAAGATTTTCTTATCTTTTAGTTTTGTTAGGGAACACCGCACCGTAATTAGAACCGGCGTCTCTCTATGTATTTTTGGTAATTTTCTTTCTTAAAACACTGTTAAAGCACCCAAAGTTTCTCATACTTGAAACTGAAAGGTTTGATTTCTAATCAGGTTATCATACTCTCTTTAATTGAGATTCACTGATGATATTTTACTTCACTGAAGAAATTACTGAATTGATATTACAGAAGATATTATTAATACACCTGATATTACTGAATTACTAATATTACTAAATTATACTCAAGATATTACTTCACTGAAGATTTTAGTCACTGAAGATATTTTATTGCTTTAGTAAACTTCACCGAAAATGTCGCATACAGCCTCGTGCATTTAATGAGCGCAATTTATGTGACTGGTAGTAAGAAAAGATCATTAAAAAGATACAAAGCAATTTATAAAAACCTCAATACAAATGTAATTTTTGTTTTTTATAATTTTATTTCTTTTTTAACATGCATCGACAAATGTAATTGGAAATAATGTACACAGTAAAAACACAGTGCATTACAAGACACACAGTATATTAGCAAAAGTGCAGATCGAGTGTATTGTTTATTAGAGTTAGCCACGCGAAACTAAGAATAAGGACAAATGAAGTTGAAGATAATTTCATTTTGATCGTCCAATATCTTCCTTGGCCTGAAGAAAACCCATTCTCGATCTTAATTTCTCTTTTTTGATAAAGTAGAAAACAGAATAAGAAAAACACTAATTCATTTATTATTTATATAAATTCTCGCCAATACATTGGCTACTTCTAGCCAATAGAAAAGTGGTCGAGGATTTTCCCTACGGGGCAAGAGTATGTCAGGTCCCATAAACTCTTGGCTCTGAAAACTTCATAAAGTTATCCCATTTTACCTTATACAGCAATCAGGAAACTATAAAAGAATTTATCCCGGAGGGGTAGGGGGGGGGGGGCTGAGAAAAAGCAAAAAATTGGTAATTATATAGAGATTAAAGGAAAGATTTTCAGGATAGGGAGAAATGTACCAGTAAAGATGTTAAATCCGGGGAGTTTTTGTTCATTTTGCGACCCCCCAACTTGTAATTATCCAATTATCAGACTAGCAATATATCACAAAGCAGTTGAAGATACCCAGACACTGTAATAGAAAAATTCAATGAAGTCAAGTAATTAATGACGGCCCAAAATTTTAATTAGGCGATTATAATCGGACGACAATTCTAATTAATGAAAAGATCTTTCAACCGTTGAATCTGCTCAGTTTCTCAGTAATTTTACAGTGCCAGGAATACCGAAAAATGGAGAAAAACAAAGAAAGAGAATGAGGGGGAGAGAGGGGGACAACGACATTACATCAAAAATATCAATGAAGGCAAGCAATTAATGACGCACCGCAATTTCAATTAGACGATTATAATCGGGCAACAATTGTAATTAGTGGTCAGCTTTTTCACCGTTTGAATCCGTTCGGTTTCCCAGTTGAGAAAGGAAGAGAGAGAGGGGGAAAGGAAAGAGAGAGAGAGAGAGAGAGAGAGAGAGAGAGAGAGAGAGAGAGAGAGAGAGAGAGAGAGAGAGAGAGAGAGAGAGAGAGAGAGAGAGAGAGAGAGAGAGAGAGGGGGGAGAGAGAGACAGAGAGAGAAAGAGAGAGAGGGAGAGAGAGAGAGAGAAAGAGAAAGAGAGAGGAAGAAAGAGAGGGAGATAAGCGTTACCCAAAAACTGCATAATGCAAAGCAGTATCTCCTTCATCATCTTGAATTTCCATTGAAGCATTAGCTTGTAAGAGGGCTTTTACAACCTCGACATGGCCTTCGTGGGCTGCAACTTGCAAAGCAGTCTTTCCGTTACTTTTTTCATCAATCTAAAGCAGAAAAGAGAAGAAACTTATTAATGTGAATAAAATCATTTAAAGTCATTCTCGTTAGAGTACTAAAGAAGAAAGATAAAGCTGATCATACAAAGTATATACGCAATGAATATAGAACTAGCAAGTAAGCTGTTAAAGAAGCCTTTAAAGGCAATGCCTTTAAAATTGCAATGCCTGCTGATGATGATGAACAATCGTAGACTTATCCAAACTAATCCACAGATAGCGCTAAACTCATCTGGAGCAAGTAGTCTCTTGCCGAGGTATATTTACTTAAAAGAAGATAAGGGAGCTATGATTCGGACAGAAAATATTTCAATGACTCTACCTCAAACAACACTCACGATCTTCAAAAAAAAAATAATACATATTAATAAAGAAAATAATAAGACTATCTTCAAAAAGCATACGTGACTTATTCAAAAAACGAATAAACAAATTTATAATTGACGATGGAGGGAAAGCCTTAATGACATGGTTTTAACAGTTTCAGATATGATTTGCGTTCTTATGTTATTTGTTTTTTTTCTTTCTCTAGTGAAGCTGTTTCTAAATTCATTCAAGAATAAATAGTTCTACTAATGCTGTTGGGCTGATAGCCCTCCTAGGAGTAAATGTAACCTTACGAGCTATATGTTCTCTGTTAGGGAAATACATTTTATCTTTATGTGTTGTGTTAAATTTGTCGGTTAAAAAATATATTCAATGAGGTAAATACAAAAACTCGGCTAAAAATCTAAATTTTTACAGATTTGTTGACGTAAGTCTCGAAAAGAAACCTTGCAGGACACTAAATAGAATTTCGTAAAATTCTGTCAAGCAGTGAATTAAATGCAACAAGGTCATTTGAGACACAATATACGCAGTTGGGGAGGAGAAGGGGATACTACTACTAACAACTCATCGCAGCACGAAGCCGACTGAGGCCAACACAGCCACGCACACCCCTTCCTCCAAATCTATTCAAAGCCTCCATTTTTACACCCTTCCAAGAAGTTCCCATTTCTTTTAAATCTTTCTTTATGACATCATCCCATCCAAGACGAGGACGACCTGCTTTCCGTTTAGCCCTAGTCAGTTGGCCGAAAAGGACAATCTTTGGCGACCTGTCATCCTTCATCCGCAGAACGTGCCCTAACCATCTTAACAGTCCTTTCCTTGTAACCCTAGGAAGACTGATTGAACGACACTTTTCGTACAACCTGCTGTTTGAAATACAATCAGTAAGCCGGGTAACAAGAACAATCCGTAGGCAATTTCTCTAGAAAAAATCTAGTAAATTTTCATCCGCCTTTCGGAGCGCCCGTGCTTCAGAGCCATATTTGACAATTGTAATTACTGTACCTTCCAATATTCTAATCTTGGTTTGCAGACTTATCATTATATTCTTCCAAACTTTTTTAATTGTTAAAAAAACACACCTTCAGCCTTGGCCATTCTACCTTTAACATCATCACTGCTCCCACCGTCTTTACTAACAATACTACCAAGGTAAGCAAAGCTGCCCACCTGATAAATCGTTTCGTTACCCAACGTCACCTTTTCATCTTCACTTATTCCCAGCCTTAGTGACTTAGCCTTCTTAACATTAATTTTCAAACCTATTCTAGCACCCTGAACTCGCAAAACCTCTAAAAGTTAATTTATTTTGCTCACACTTTCATCTAGGTTGCTTAAATCATACGCATAAACTAAGTCAAGGACAGTATTTCCTCCCCATTTGATTCCCTGGTCTCCCATTGCCTTTCCTGTGCTCCAAGACAAAGTCCGTCAAAATGATCCATATAAACAGGGATAGAACACAACCCTGCTTAACTCCTGATTTGATACAAAACCAGCTACTAACCTCATTTGTTACCTTAGCCGCGGCAGTATTATTCTCGTACACAGCACTAATCACTTTAAGGTACCTTGTGACAGCTTTAAGGTATTTGTCTGGTATATCATATAAGAGTGAGAACTTTACTAAAGTTCTTATATCAACAGAATCAAACGTTTACTCATAATCTAGACTAATGCCTCGACCAGTGCTGCAACAAGTACTGCAAATTTTTACTTAAGTATCAAGTATTAAGTACTCATTGTTTTTTACTTAAATATTAAGTAATAAGTACTTTCCAAATTCTTACTTAAGTATCAAATATCAAGTACTTGCCAAAATTGTACTTAAGTATTACTTCAAGTACTACTTCAAGTATTTATTCTATATATATATATATATATATATATATATATATATATATATATATATATATATATATATATATATATATATATATATATATATATATATATATATATATATATATATATATACTAGCTGTTGGGGTGGCGCTTCGCGCCACCCCAACACCTAGTTGGTGGGGGCGCTTCGCAACCCCCCCCAAGCCCCCCCCCGCGCGCGTAAGTCGTTACGCGCCTATGTCCCACCTGTGAATATATATATATATATATATATATATATATATATATATATATATATATATATATATATATATATATATATATATATATATGTTTTTAACTACGTAAAACTTGCGAATATACAACATTCTTTGCTGTCCCATTGTCTGTGCATATAAATAGATTGTCAGGTTTACCGACTCTTGAACATGCAACATATAATGGTCCATGGGAAAACAATCCGTATTCAGATCTATACCTCATGATTCTAATGATTGCCCTTGAGCTTTGTTGATGGTGATTGCTAATCGACCATTCCCTGAGTCGCCATCGTCATTTATATATCCCCCTGTGCACCCCGGCGTCCCCTTTGTAGTTATGTCCCTGTGTCCCGGTCGTCATTTATATTCCCTGTGTCCCGGTCGTCATTTGTGTCCCGGTGTTCCAGTCTGTGATTTCTCTTTGAGTGTCCCGGGCGTCATTTATATTCCTTGTGTCCCGGTCGTCATTTATATCCCCCTGTGCCCCCCGGCGTCCCCATTGTAGTTGTGTCCCTGTGTCCCGGTCGTCATTTATATTCCCTGTGTCCCGGTCGTCATTTGTATCCCGGTGTCCCGGTCTGTATATACATTCGTTTTTTAATTTTGTTTTTCTCCTTTATTTTTTTCCTTTTTTCTTTTTTTTCTTTTTTAGTTTATTTAGATTTTTAGATTTTTTAGTTTTTTTATTAGTTTTTAGTTTTTTTGTAGTTTTTACCATTTTTTTAGTTTTTTTTTTACTTATGTCCTGGTCGTCATTTATACTCCCTGTGTCCCGGTCGTCATTTGTGTCTCGGTGCTTTGTTGATTGCTAATTTATATTATATTTATATTTATATTTTTTATATTTATTAATATTTTTTTAGTTTTCTTTTTCTCTTATTTTTCAGTTTTTTCCTTTTTTTTAGTTTTTAGTTTTTTTTTGTTTTTTACCTTTTTTTAGTTTTTTTAGTTTTTTTAGTTTTTTTGCTTTTTTTGTTTTTTTATTAGTTTTTAGTTTTTTTTTAGTTTTTGCCTTTTTTTAGTTTTTTCAGTTTTTTTTAGTTTTTAGTTTTTTACCTTTTTTTAGTTTTTTTTTTAGTTTTTTAGCTTTTTTAGTTTTTTTTCTTTTTAGTTTTTTTTGTAGTTTTTACCTTTTTTAGTTTTTTTTCTTCTTTTGTATTAGTGTGAAATAATTCAGACGTCATATGCGGACAAACACGACGTCACTCGACAGACAGACAGACAGATATAACCCACAAACAACTTATTTTTATATATATTTATTCATATTTTTTTAGTTTTCTTTTTCTCTTTTATTTTTCAGTTTTTTCCTTTTTTTTAGTTTTTTTCTTTTTAGTTTTTAGTTTTTTTTAGTTTTTTACCTTTTTTTAGTTTTTTTTAGTTTTTTTAGTTTTTTAGCTTTTTTAGTTTTTTTATTAGTTTTTATTTTTTTTGTAGTTTTTGCCTTTTTTTTATTTTTTTCAGTTTTTTTTTAGTTATTAGATTTTTACCTTTTTTTAGTTTTTTTTTAGTTTTTTAGCTTTTTTAGTTTTTTTTTCTTTTTAGTTTTTTTTGTAGTTTTTACCTTTTTTAGTTTTTTTCTTCTTTTGTATTAGTGTGAAATAATTCAGACGTCATATGCGAACAAACATGACGTCACCTGATCCACAGATCCACAGATCCACACACAGACAACTTATTTTTATATATATAGATATATATATATATATATATATATATATATATATATATATATATATATATATATATATATATATATATATATATATATATATATATATATATATATATATTATATATAAAAGTAGATAATAAAGTAGATAGTCTTTTTACATAAATTATCACTGGAAGACTGAATCCGAGAAGGCACGTCTATTAAACCAAATCGAGCAATTATTTTTCTGTTTTGGTGCCATCTAGGAAACCGGAGGAGGAATTTGCAATATCTGAAATAAGCCGCGCGTAGAGTATGGGGATTTTTTTTTACGAAACAGATGAGCCATGCCTGATAAAAACAAAAGCACAGGGGCGCAATAAGTGTTATAAATCATGCACAAACCGTTGCGGTAGTAACGGCTTTTGTTTGGGGATATTTTTCCGTAAGCGACACATAGGTTTTTCACGGCTTGATTCACTAGGGATGAAAAGGTAGTGGAAAGTGCTGGACCGAAACACAGACTAAGCCAACTAACTAAAGAAGAACATGGCAGAATTGCAGTCCCAGCAACGAATGGAGCAACCACATAAGGGCTATTAAAACAAATAAACTCGCATTTAGACGCATTAACTGACGGTCCAATCTTAGATAGTTCATTGGTTAATATAGTAAAATCATAAAGCAATCCACGGCGAGTCCGAGCAACAAGAAGAACGTCGTCTGCATATGCAACAGAAGACAAACCAATATTACCGTAAGAAACAGAACTTTTAAGGGGACGCAGGAACGATGTAAGCACACATTTAAATATACTAGAAGACAATACAGCAGAAGTTGCAACCTATCTATTTCTAGCAGCAGATTTCACACCATGAAGTGGCAAAAACCATGAGACTAAGTCGAAAATCTTTTGAGAAAAAAGGAATAAAATAAGAGCTAAGAGCTCATATGGCACTTCTGACGAGGTCGGAAGAGCCAAGAGCTCATATGGCATGAGCTCTAGCAAAATTATAAGAATCAATAGATTAATTTAAAAGAAAATCAGAGGCTTAATACTGGTTTGCATTTAAAATAAGAGCTCTCTGACACAAGGTCCTTTTAAATATCAAAATTCATTAAGATCCAATCACCCACTCGCAAGTTAAAAATACCTCATTTTTCTAATTTTTCCTCTCCCTTGAGCCCCCCCCCCTCAGATGGTTGAATCGGGGAAATAAACTTTATCAAGTCAATTTGTGCAGGTCCCTGACACGCCTACCAATTTTATTGTCCTAGCACGTCCAGAAGTACCGAACTCGCCGAAGCACTGGACCCCCTAACTACCCCAAAGAGAGTGGATCCAGTTTGGTTTCGCCAATCACGTATCTACGACATTTGCTTATTCTAACCACCAAGTTTCATCCCGATCTCTCCACTCTAAGCGTTTTCCAAGATTTCCGGTTTCCCCCTCCAACTCTCCCCCAATGTCACCAGAACTGGTCAGGGTTTAAAATAAGAGATCTGAGACATGAGTTCCTTCTTAATATCAAATTCAAAAATACCTCTCGAACGGTCACCCGCTCTTAAGTTAAAAATACCTCAATTTTTTTAATGTTGCCGAATTAACACCCCCTCCATCTCCCCCAAAGAGAGCGAATCCATTTCGGTTATGTCAATCACGTATCTAGGACATGTGCTTATTCTTCCCACCAAGTTTCATCCTTATCACTCCACTCTAAGCGTTTTCCAAGATTTCCGTCCCCCCCCAAATCCCCCCAATGACACTGGATCCGGTCGGGATTTAAAACATGAGATCTAAGTTACGAGGTCATTCTAATATGAAATTTCATCCGATGAAATTCGAGATCCGATCACTCCTTCGTAAGTTAAAAATACCTAATTTTTTCTAATTTTTCAGAATTAACCTTCCCCCCAACTCCCCAAAAGAGAGTGAATTCGTTCTGTTTATGTCAATCACGTATCTAGGACTTGTGCTTATTTTTCCCTCTAAGTTTCATCCCGATCCCTCCACTCTAAGAATTTTCCAAGATTTTAGGTTTCCCCCTCGAATGTCACCTGATCCGGTCGGAATTTAGAGTAAGAGCTCTGAGACATGATATCCATCTAAATATCAAATTTAATTAAGATCCGATCTAATTTTTCCAAATTAACCGCCCTCCCACTCCCCCCCCCAGATAGTCGAATCGGGGAAACAACCAGTTCAAATTTAATCTGGTCTGAACCCTGATACGCCTGCCAAATTTCGTCGTCCTAGCTAATCTGGAAAAGCCTAAACTAGCAAGACCGAAACTGACAGACCGACAGACCTACAGAATTTGCGATCACTGTATGTCACTTGGTAAATACCAAGTACCATACAAAATAATTTTTCTCTGGGGACGGAATATTTGGTTGAAGGTTGGCTTCAGTATGACTTATTTTGGAAAAGGGTTATTTCCAGGCTTTGGATAAGCCATGGGTAGAAGTAGTTATAGGCCCTACTAACCTGAAGGAAAACTCGACTTTCTTAAAACTTGAAACCCCCTCCCCCTCGCCCTATTTTAGATATGGCTTGTGACACCAGAGCTCGATATGAGCCCTGATCCTACTCATCTTTGGTCTAGCTTTCATTTGGATCCGTTGCTCCATTCGCAAGTTATACTAAATTAAACCAAAAGCTTGACTTTTTTCAGCACTTAAACCCTCTCTCCCTCGTTCTATTTGAGCTAGGGGTTTCATCTCAAAACTTGATGCCTGTCATGGTCTTAGGCTACTTTGGTTCAATATTCACTGAGATCCATCAACCTCTCGCAAGCTACACTGAATTAAGTGAAAAACTCAACTTTTAATTAAGCTTGGGTCTCCATCCAGAACTCAATGCATATCATACTCTTAGACATCTTTATTCAATTTTCATCGAAATTCATCTCCATATGCAAGTTACAGTGAATTAAATGAAAAACTCGAATTTTTTTTAACACTTAAAGCCCCATCGCCCTAATTAAGCTCAATTTTAATCCAAATAGTTCAATTTCAATACAAATCCGCTATACTCGATTGCACAGACGGACGGACAGACAGACAGATCTCAAAAACCTATCTTGATGGATATTTTCCACTGTCCAAATAGGTGATGATACCTGCATGATGATATGCCATTGTTTTTCTTGTTTTGGATCCAATTAGCCAACATGGCTACCTAAGACGCTGTAAAATCCCTCTGTCCGTCTGTCTGTCTGTCCGTCCGTCTGTGTAATCACGTATAGGGGGAGAAACGTTGGTTGGATTTGGATGAAAATTTTGATGGTTAGATTTAGTGCCAAGGATCATGAGATACATCAAGTTGAAAGATGAAGACCCTAGCTCAAATAAAACAGGAGGGAGAGGGCTTTACCTGCTAAAAACAGTTTTCGTTTGATTCAGAGGAACTTGCGAATGGAGTGATGGATCTGAATGAAAATTGAACCAAAGAGGCCTAAGACCATGACACATATCAAGTTTTGAGATAAAGACCCTAGCTTAAATATAACAAGGGGGAGTGGGTTTTAATTCCTGAAAAATTTAAGTTTTCTGTTTAATTTAGTATAACTTGCAAATGGAGTAACGGATCCGAATCTAAACTAGACCGAACATGCCTAAGATCAGGGCTCATATCAAGTTCCGGTATCGCAAAACCTATCTCAAATAGGGCGAGAGGGAGAGGGTCTCAAGTCTTAATAAAGTTGAGTTTTCCTTTAATTTAGTAGGGCCTATAACTTATGAATGGAGTGACAAATCTGAAGTCAGATTCGTCTGAATACCTGAATTTGCTGAAACGAATTTGACAAAATACCACTGCATTGGATCCTGCTAGAATTACCTAGCAGGCCGACCTGGCCGAGTGGGTTGGTGCGCTGGATTCGGGATCCTTTATCTGAGAGGACACGGGGTCGAATCCCAGTGTACCCAATTCTTCAGTTTGGGAGGGGGGTCAGTGGCGTGACTCTGTAAGCTTAGCCATAGTCGACCCAGCTCTAAATGGGTACCTGGAGAAATCTGGAGAAGGTAAACAGGAAGGGTGTGCGAAAGCACAGGATGGCTGGCCCCCAACCCCCCATTGCACTTCCTGGCTGAAGGGACTGTAAAGTCTAATGCCGTATCCTTTACCTTTTTTTATTGCAGACAACATTTAGATGGGCAAGGATTCATAGCTTCAGTAGTTTTACCAATAATATGGTCCTCAAGATGATGAAATGGTAGAAATCTGGTTCAGTTGACGAGATGACAAAACTTAAACATTAATGGTAGAAATATAAGCCCAAACGGACTATAGCATGCAACATTTAGCACAAGACAAGGATTTTAGCTCACTGTCGACCTGTGAACTGCGAAATAATTTCAATTTTCTTTGTTATATAACTTTTAAACAAAAATTAAACCAAGTGTTAATAATACTATAATTTTTTTTGTCAAAAACAAATACCTTATTTCATATACAAAAATAGGGCATGGAGGTATATCTGAGTTTACTCTAAATCTAAAGGGTGAGGTTTTCTTGTACATTGCCAAAGCACACACACACACAAAATTTTCGTGTCAAAGGTAAAGTATTTGAAAAACAAGTACATTAAAAGTATCTGAAGTAATAAGTATTTCGTAATCTTACTTAAGTATCAAGTAATAAGTACACCCTAGAGTTTTTACTTAAGTACAAGTACAAGTAATGGAAAATTTTACTTAAGTAGTACTTCAAGTAAAAGTACTTCAAGTAAGTGACAGCACTGGCCTCGACTAATGCCCGACCAGACTAATGCCTCGATAATTACGACACTGACTCTTATCACCTTTCTTATACAGTGGCTTAATTAAGGTTTTCCTAAATGCTTTTCCATTTAAAGGTTTTAACCTTTTTAAAATGGTTTTAACCATTTAAATGGTTAAAGGGTTTTCCTTCCCCTTTTTCAAAAATCATATTCAAAATCTTCAGTAACTTATTTCTAACCTCAGAGCCACCATATTCAAGAAACCGATTTACCACACTATCAGCACCGGGAGCCTTATTATTTTTTTTTAGTTCTTTTACTACTGTCGCTAATTCTTCCTCACAAAAAAAAATATTGCTTCACACCCAAGGTATCACAAACTTATTAATTTTCCTCTATATATTTCCCGCAAATGTATCTCGGTTTAGCGCATTCTCAAAATGTTCCACCCATCTCCTTTTGTCTTTCCTTATCACTAATTGTGGACCGTTCCTATCTTAAACTGGGACAAGTCCAGATTGACTACTCCCTCTCAGTTTATTAACATGCAAGTACAACATTTTACTATTGTGCCGTCTAGCTATATCTTCCGGATCCTCGGCAAATTTATCCATGGCCTCCACTTCACACCTCCTTAGTTCATATTTTAATGATTTCTCCACTTTCTTTACATTCCTTTTGTTTTCGTATGATCTATCACTCAGATAGTTCTTGTACAAACCCCTTCTCCTCTCTATTAAACATAAAGCCTTTTCACTAATATTCCTAGCTGCAGTTTTAACTTCAGCAACTGGTGTCACTAAGACACCATCAGCAACTTCACAAATTGTTTTTCAAAAAATGGTTTAAACATCTTCCACATTGTCAAATTTTGAATTCTCAAGTTTATTATTCAAATGTTCCTGGAAAATTTCTCTCAAATTCTCATCCCTCATCATTTTTAACGTCGTAACATTCCAAGTTCCAATTTTCCTGTTCTTTAAATCACTGAAATTATTTTGGCCTCAGGAAAAGCAATGATCCCGGATACCAGTGCCGGACGGGGATGAACATATCTTCTCAAGTCTACACCGAAGCACTTTAGCCGGCTTAGAACCGGACAGCAAGAAGCCCCTGGGACCTCCAGTTTGAATGGAAGCTTTGTGCAATCCTGGGACCATAATACTGGGTCATAACATGATTTTTAGCACTTGGCGATGCTCTTCTATCAACAACCGTCGAGATCCTACACGGACAGTCCCAAGCCTATTACCTCCGACTCATTATATATTCATACCTACAAATATTATGCTACTACAGGGCGGCAACCCATAGTAGATAAATTAGCTAGGAAGAGGTTTTTCAGCCCGAGAACGCCCGTCAAAACAGACCAAGTCCAGAAGAATTATCCATTAATTAGAATCCCTTGCGAATGCTGTGTCATTTACTAGGCTATAATTTCCTCGAGGGGCGCCACTCATCAAGTGGGAATTGCTTTGACCGCAAGGTCCCCAGTCTTTCAGGTACCCTGAAAGGCTCAAGAAAGCCCTTTGTAGAAGTCGTTGTCCATAGACCTGGACCTTACGCCCTACCGCAGGTGTCCTCCTATAGAGATCCTCCCACGTTGGTGTTTTGTGTCACCATGCAATTTAACCCATTACTGGGAGAACGTTTGTAACTCATGGGAGGTATGGACAGGATGGTGGGCCCTGTTGAGTAGACATTTGAGGGGCCTTCTTCCTCCTCCACCTGTATTTATAGCCCCGGGTCAGGGTGCCCCAGTTTCTGTTAAGGAACCCTAGGGACAAGGCCCTCCTTGGTCTGTCCCTCCTATGGAGGTACCCTATATATCTGCAGGGCATTCCCCTATCGCCAAGGAAGGAGATAGATCAAAACTAAATGGTACATAAATGCAACTACAAATGTATGAAATAAGTACTACGCAAGAATCCTTATTTTATGCCTACTTTGGTGCTAAAAAGCTGGATGAGAGGAGAGGAGGAAGTAAGTATATCATATAATGAGTTACATCAGCAATTATACCATTAATTTAAATAGAAAATCAACCAAATCAGTTTACCTTCTCCATATTTTTTGCAAGGATTTCCTTAACTTTATCAACTTTCCCTTTAGCAGCTTCATGCACCAGCAAATCAATTTCGTTCGACTGGACTTCAGGTGCCCTTCGTACCAAATCCATTTCAGGATGAAGGCCTAAAAACAAAACTGTTATTCTGAAATCTTTAGAAACGATGAAAAAAATGAGGATAACCACTGAATAGCCGCGAATGGTTCCACTGAGCCACTGAATCACGCGGATATTCAGCTAACTTGTCCATATTTGAAATAATTACCATTTTTAGGTTTCCACCACAAAATAAACTACATACTTTACCTTTTTTTTTATCCTCACGTGAGAGGGTCAATGCCCTTATCAATTTATCAGAGCCAAGATGGTAGACATTTTGGATGTTTTCTATTTTTTTCAAAATTATAAGTTTTAACTTTTCAAAAATAAAAATAATGACGTTTATCAATAATTGATTTATTTGCGGCAATGTTGTAAAAATATAAAAATATAAGGAGTTCTTTCACAAAGTAAATTGTTACAGTACGATTTAACATCAGGAAACTTAAAAAAACAGGTGGAGAGAAAATTTTATTCATTACATTGAAAATGTAAGCGATCTGATGAACAGACACTGCTGCAAGAGATTTTAATCGAAAAGGCTGGCGAGGAGAAAAATTTTAGGCTTCTCTTTTGATTAAAGAGTCAAATCTTTAGTTCCAATCTCTAGCGGTATTTCTGGTAACATATATGAGTCTAATAGTTTGAATCAACAAAACTAAAGATTTTTGCATTAGATCTATAGCAACCATTGTTATTGATAGTAGAAGGTGTTTCTCTTTAGATAAGCTTTCCAGTCAGTAGCCGTGATATTCTTAATAAACTGTTTAAAATATGTCTACTCATTTTATGATATTATTTTCTCTGTAAGGATTTAAATTAAACTTAACCTGTTTAGGAAAAAAGACGACCAAAATTTGTTAACAAGTAATGTTAGGTGGTTTTGAAGTAGAGGCAGGCGTGGCATTGGGATAAAACGTAACAAGTGACAATTCTCATTATAATGTACGAAGCGCAAAAATCAATCACAAAATATACCAAATACTAAAAAAAAGTAAAAGTACTTACTCATCTGTAAGTACACTAAAAATTAAGATTTTTTTTTTCTGCTAGGCGTTCTCGGAAAAATTGAACTCGTAAAAAAAAGTAAGCGAAAAGATAAAAACACCAAAAGAAAATTAAGAAAAGACAAAAAAAACTCACTCTTGAATGTTTATATAAATGTCACGGTTCCCAACACTTTCATTTTTAACTCAAAAAATAATTTTTGTTTGGGTGGCACGAGACATTTCTTTTTCTTTTTTTTTTGTAGAGTACAGGAGATGAGTCTTTTTTTTAAATTCTTATCTCCTTGACGAGAATACAGAGAAATATTCAAACGTTAAAATACAACAAAATAAAAAAACTTAGAAACGGAAGGGGAGGGGGTGCAGCTTTTTCCCGAAACATGCAGCCAATATTGGTTGAGAACTCAACTTTTAAAAAAAGAAGAAGAATATAATACCATCATTTGAATTAAAACTTGCTAAACTTGACACATGTTAAAATGACTAAAGATGTGTTAAAGATTAGCTATAAAAAAGAAAAGAAAAAAAGAAAAAAAAACTGCTAAGGGTGGACACAGTATGTATGACATTGACCTCTGAATGTCAAACTTCTATTACGGTAGTTCAATCAAGTGCTTTATCTCACATAGTGGTAGATATGACATTTTTTTTTTTGGGGGGGGGGTCAATATCCGTTTTAGCTAAACCGATCCATATCCTAGAATTTTACGAGCTTTTTTCTTTTCTTTATTTTGTTCAGCACGTTGTCGAGTCATGCTATATATAATCGCCATCAATCACCATTAAGGGAAATACTCAGAAATGGGTTATAAATTTAATTAAATAGGAAAAATCAACAGTTTTTTCGAAGTGAAAATACAAAAAACTCAAAACGAATAGAAATTATCCTACTTATGAGGAGGGCTGTCACACCCCCCTCTTTACACAAAAGGTTGACGAGCGATTTACTGAACGCATTCTAGACTGCAACAAATAACGAGTATGTGATAGCATGTGCTTTGCTTATGAATTTTACTGTGTTTTCTATTTATTATTGAAGCTTTTGATAAAAAATATATATTTTCGTCTCATTGTTATAGTGTTGAATGTTACGTTCCAGAAGCATTGAGGAAAAAGTCAAACTTTAGCGAGCAAAAAGAGGAATTGAGATGGTGGCAACCCCCCTCATATACAAAATATTTCGCGTTTACTTTAAATTTTAATGAAGCTGTTTATATTCATTAGGATGCCTTTATTATATATTTAACTTCGGTTAATTTTGGCGACGTTATTAAATATGAATGAAGGGGGGGGGGTGTCACTGTGCTCGAAAAATCATTGCGGAGAGACTTAAAAAATTCTTGACTTTATGCATGATCGTCCACAGTGAGAGTTACTTTGTGCTACCTTTCGTTTGTCCTACACAAGGTCAAAGCACTGAACAAAGAATTTCAGGCAGTTGAAACATGGATCCATTGGATACTGGAGGGTTCACAACTGATTTATCCGTAGTTTCCCAAGAGTTTTATCGAACAAGAAGAGATAGCTTGCCCACAAGATCCATTCTAAGTTCGATTAACCCCAGCTCATTTTCTTGGGCTTGATTATATAAGGTTGGATTCAAATGTATTTTGCCAAGAGAGAAGCCTGTAAACCACTGGGCTGTTGAGCTCTCAGGTGAGCCTGAGCTCACATCCGGGTGAGCTGTCTTAATCTTGTCGTGGAGTTGTGCTTATAAACGAGCAAGCAGATTGACCGCAACAATCAGACCTTGAACTCTTAAATGCTTGAGCCCAAATGCTTCCTTCTCTCGAGATGTGGGCACCCTCAAATGTTTTCAAATTTACTGCACGTCACTGAACTGGACCGTAACTAAATACACAATTCAATCGAAGATCAGTGGTTCAGAAAAAATATAAAATATTGGGATGATGGCAGGAGAAGAAATTTTTTGAGAAAAAATAAATCCGCGAATACAAAAAAAAACGTGTTTAGAGAGCTATCTGACTCTAGACTTAATATTTGTGCTTTGACACACTCAGGCGCAAGTCCTGGACCAAAACTTTTCGGTTTCAACGATCTGAAAATCAAATTCAGAAACAGACCGCTGAAAATAAATAGTACAGGCATTAATGTGCTCAGGCAGCATATCGGCCTTACATGCAGCTATCCATTTTCTTGGAATGTGTCAGGAAAGCTGCTAATACCATTATAAAAATTGAAAAGAAATTTCTAAGAGAGAAAAAGAAGGAGAAAACCCTCTCGAAGAAGAGGAAGAAACGTTTTTGTGCAACTGAGGCCTCATTCCAGGTCGGTCAAAAGGAAATAAGCGTTACTTCTTGATTTATATGGCACTTGCTAATTACCAAGTGACATATAGTGGTCGCAATTTCTGTCCGTCTGTCTGTCGGTCCCGGTTTTGCTAGTTCGGGCCCTTACAGATAAGCTAGGACGATGAAAGTTGGCGGGCGCATCAGGGATCAGACCAGATTAAATTAGAAATAGTCTCTTCCCCGATTCGACCATCTGGAGGGGGGGGGGGCGAGCGAACGAGATAGTTGAGAAAAATGTTTATCTACCAATAAAACAAATGATTGTTCTTAAGTTTAGCTTGCTGGTCTAGGGGTATGATTCTCGCATGAGGTGCGAGAGGTCTCAGATTCGAATTCCGAGCCACCCCAATTTTTACAAGAAGAAGATCCGAAACTAGATACGTGATCAATATAGCAATTGCTGAAAGTTGGCAGGGGTATCAGGGACCGGACCAGATTAAATTAGATATAGTAGCTTCCTCGATTCGACCATCTGGAGGGGGGAGTGGAAGGACGGTTAATTAAAAAAAGAAAAATAGAAAAAATGAGGTATTTTTAACTTATGAACGGGTTATCGGATCCTAATGAAATTTGATATTTAGAAGAATCTCGTGTCTCAGAGCTCTTATTTTAAATCCCGACCGGATCTGATGATATTGGGGGGAGTTGGAGGGAGAAATCAGAAATCTTGGAAAACGCTTAGAGTGGAGAGATTGGGATGAAACTTGGTGGAACAAACGTTACAATACCAAACAAGAAGAGACTACAGGAACACTGTATTTGCAAGTTTATCTTTGTAATAATTTCCATAAACAAAGAACAGCAAAATCGATAACTCTAGTACCGAGTCTAATTTTAGGTTCCAGCCTCGTCACAAGTGCCATACGAGCTCTTGGCTCTTATTTTTTTCGTTCCAAATCGTCGAAAGAAACTACAGAAGAAACCTGGGAGTACATTCGCATCCTGGACTAAGGTACTTGACTACAGTTAAGTCAACGGTAATTCTGGCTGTATTTTCGGTAAAGGCCCGAACGATTGAAGTTAACACATTGCAAGCTTCTGGTAGAAAATCAAATTTCAACTATAAAAGGATTTAAATTTATTATCTAACACATAACTTAGATGTTTGTTTACATAGAGAGCACTCTTAACCTTTTATTTTACTAAGATTACATTTCGAAAAATACGAGGGCAATATGTTTAATGACAACATAAAACTTAAAGTAATTCCTGAGTGACGTGAGAATCCTCAGAACGAAGAGAGGGCGGCGTAAGCCATGACGCACAAATCTTTGACTTTACTGTGTTCGACCAAAAATCACTATTTTCGAGCCTCAGTTTTCAACACAGAATAAAATAGAATTCTAGTCTTGTTTTTTTTTTTTTTTTTCTGTGGAGATATAATTTATTCACACAAATAAATAAACAGAAAAGCATGAAGCCCAGTAGTCTGGGACTGTATTGCCACTCCAAAAAAAAAAAAACAGCTTATATTCACATACATCAGTGCACTTGGGTTCCCATTGCACAAGAAAACAAAAATATGAATTAAACATATTAAACATACAGAACTACTTGAGAAGAGAAAAAAAATTACAATTAATAATCCTGCAGGCAATGGTTTCTCAACTGCTCACAGAAGCTAGACCTTTCAACAATATCCCTAATAGAAGATGGCGTCTGAGACCAAAGCACTGGAAGAATATGACGAACAAAGAAAGCTGACCTCGAAAACACTCTAATCAGCCTTCTATACATACCAACCTGTCTCGTTAGATGCCCATGGACATCAGTGGCTGTCTCAAACATATGACGAAGACACACATTGTAGTTTTATTATTAATTATATCATTGTATTAGCTGAAGCTTATAAAATAAGCACAACCTTAAAAACGGTAAAATATGGATTCGCAGGTAAATATTTCTAACTGAGACAAGTCGATGAATTCCACAAATAGCACACACAACTGAATTCGAGAGAACACACAAAGGTTTCAGGTGAATATAAAATGTTCCAGACCAAACAGAATAACAGTAAACCTTCTCCGGAAACTGATGCTTTAGCTTCCTTATCATGCCTATATGTCTTGCTACTTTCGACGATATACGTTGTACATGCTTTGAAAAGCTTAATGTTTCATCAATTATTACACCTAGATACTGACATAATACAAATCTCATAATGAATAATATGATGAATAATATTTCGTGATGAACAAAATAGATCTTTTAAGCTTTATAACTCACTTGTAATTACTTATATCTTACACATACACTTTCTTATACTTACTTTCCCTATTTTGATTCGTCCCAGCGAAATTATGAGATTCCGTGCTGCCAGAGACATTGACGAGGCACAAAGGATTGAATGTCCATGACTGAACACGACTCTGTTCACACGAATACGTTTGAACACGAACATCACCATCCATATAAATCTGCATCACTTTCCCAACTTTTCCAAGAGTCTGAAATATATACTTCATGTAATAAACCATTTCTCAAACATTTTTGCAGCTAAAACAACTAGAAAAAAAGCTTTGGGGGAAAACGAAACGAACTCGTTTCGACATTACAGCACATATTTTCATTGCATGTCCGGAATAAGATATGGAACACTTTCCGTCTAATTTCACAAGTTTCCATTCCATCGGAATGAATTGATTCCTACTAATATTTATTGTATTGGGGATGAAACCCAATTCACAACTCACGAAACAAATTTCGTTTTTTAGTGGGCGGAGATGGTTCCAAAATTTTGAAGTTTTTCGCCAAATATTTTTCTAGGCTTCAGTTACTGAACTTCTTGCTTTTCTCTTTTTTCTATTATTTGTGGCTTTCACATTAGTGCTTATATACCGTATTTACCCTTCCAAAGGTCTCGGAAGCTTTGAAAAAACTCACGTTTTATGTATTGTATCAGTAATACAACGTTAATACAACATGAAGTTAAGCTGCTTGTTCTCTTTATTTACTATATTTTCAACACGAAAATTAGACGTATACTACAAGCTATATTTAATAAAGGTTGTGTGATCCATTCATAAAAATACAAATATATTCAAACTTAAAATTCCTATCCGTCTATACATCCTGACAATATTATCGGCGTTTTCAAGCTAATTTTCACAAAGTGGGTTTAAAAGTAACCTTATTTTTACCACAAAAATCGACAACTGACATGACCACCTAAACTGATTCAAACTGAATTGCAGCATAGTTAATTGTGCAGTTGAAACAATAAAGTGGTCCAATTTGAAACGTTACAATCTTATTATAAGACGGATAAAGGGCACTGCTGCGTTTGTGCCTACAGGTAAGGATGAGACAAAAGCTATTACAGGTGGAACATCGATTCTCCTCCTGTTCTTAAACATTGCTATCCATACAAACCTCCATAACTGCTTAAATTTTTCCCAAGATCTAAAATGTATAAAAGGTAATAGCTCCCAAAATATTCTCTCACTCAAGAAAAAATCCTTACTGGAAGTCCTTTTGAATAGGACCACAAGATTTGGAGATATAAACAAATTTCTGTTTCCACACTGTCTTTCCCCAACTCGATATAAAGTATCTTTTTTTTTTACAACCAAACACTTATTTTACTGACATTCAGACAAAAAAAAAATAGAACAAACAACGAATCCTGAAAAAATACCGATTATTTAGGGACCACGTCCCACCTCCAGGGTAGTTTTTCTTATAAAAAAGAAATTTTTATAAAAACAAATTCAAAATAAATTCTCCAAAAAGTGCAAGAATAAATACTGACACAAAACCTGGTCCGTGGAACGACAAAAAAGATGAGCTTGTAGATAAAAGAGACAGATCTAGAGAATTAACAGACAATTAAACTAGATTCAATTTTGGAAAATTCAACACTGTCTTAAACCAACCAAATTGTTCAACATAATAGTATACGATGATTAACCTAAGCAAAACTAAGCAACATTTCCGAGCCCAAAAAATCAACATTCGTTAACTGATGCAATAATATCAACAAGGTTTTCCATCAGATTTCTTTTCTAATACAAACGGTGATGAATCCAAACAGCACTAAAGATGATGCAGTGCAAGTATCTGGAGAACTATGGACAGAGAATCCAAACGAAGGCCTTAAAATCGACAACAAGGTCAGTAGTTTAAACACCCTTTTCATCATGTTGAATAATCTCACCGGCTTAAGAATCTCAAAAGCATTTTCTGTAGACGCATTCCCGGAATCCAGAATCAGAAACTTTTTCCCGAACTCTAAAAATCGATGTTTGTTATTTGAGGTAAGAATTTCAATGGGGTTTCCCATCAGGGTTTTTGTCTACGACAAACCATGATAAATCCAAACAACTCTGAAGGTTATGGACAGAAAATCCAAGGAAAGCTTAATTTCGATAATTTAGGTCTTTAGTTAAGACACCCTTTTCATTATGTTGAATAATCTGGCTGACTAAAGAATTTCTAATGCTGAAAGAAAAACGGTGGATAACCTGAGCTGAAACAGCAATTTTATTATAACAAAATTTAACGGAATAATACCGTTTCCATAGCATCAACCCATTCACCATGTCCACGTTGAAGCTCTTGAATCTTATTCTTGTCCTGAATAATCATAACTTCATCTCCTATTGAGAACACGGTAACTCGGGAAAGTGCTTTAGGATTGATAGTCCATCTATTACTGCAGTGATCATAGGCCACTCTTATGTCTCCACGTTCTGTGATACGGTGAACAACTCCCACTCTCCCAATCAACTACAAAATAAGAAAAGACTCTTTAAAATAGTAATCAAAGAATATTTGACTTACAAGATTTTTTGTATGAAATGATGCGCATGGAGTATGACTATGTATACATGATTACATCTAATATACGTAATTAACTCATAATAAATCATTAAAAGAAGAAATATAATAATAAATTAAAAGAAGTAAAATTTATTGTAAAAGAAGAAAAATGCTAATAGTGCCCCGCAGTAACTCGTAATCTTTAACAAAACAGATGATGATATTTAATGGATGTCCTGCTTGTTTCACAGAGTTAACGAAGATTAAAAATTTCGAATCAGTACATCGTTATTATCATATGATAAAAATAAAATAAAATGGAGAGCCTGGTTATGGAGAAGTTTGCCTTATCTCCCTTATTCCAATATTCTAAAAAATATGTAAAGGATTCCTTGCAGAAGGCCGATTGAAAAAAATCTACTTCTAACTGACCTCAGCCAACCAGGAACCCCAACTCTACTTCAACTTTCCGTTCCCTTGTTGACTCCATTGGAAAAATTTTACAAAAGCCTCATTTACATCAATATAAACAAGAGCTAAGAGCTCATATGGCACTTGTGACGAGGTCTGAAGAGCCAAGAGCTCATATGGTATGAGCTCTAGCAAAATTCTAAGAATCAATAGATTGCTTTAAAAGGAAAATCAGAGGCTTAATGCCGGTAGAGATTTAAAATGAGAACTCTGAGTCACGAGGTCCTTCTAAATATCAAAACTCATTAAGATCCGATCACCCAATTGCAAATTAAAAATACCTCAATTTTTCAAATTTTTCCTCAGATCCGAACCGATTATGTCAATCTCGTATCTATAATTTGTGCTTATTCTTCCCTTCAAGTTTCATCCCGATATCTCCACTCTAAACGTTTTCCAAGATTTCCGGTTTCCAAGATTTCTGTTTCCCCCTCCAACCCTCTATGTCCCCAGATCTGATTCGAATTGAAAATGGAGCATCTGAGACATAAGATTCTTCTATATATCAAGTTTTATTGAGATCAGATCACCCATTCGTAAGATACCTCAATTTCACGTTTTCAAAGAATTCCGGCTTCCCCCTTTAACTCCCTTCAATGTCACTGGATCTAGTCAAGATTTAAAATGTGAGTTTTAATGCACAAGATCCTTCTAGATATCAAATTTCAATTAGATCTGATCACCCGTTCCTAAGTTACAAATACCTCATTTTTTCTAAATTTTCCGAATTGCCCCCCCCCCAAACTCCACCAAAAAGAGTGGATCTGGTCCGGTTATGTCAGTCACCTATCTTGGACTTGTGCTTATTCTTTCCACCAAGTTTCATCCTTATCTCTCCGCTTTAAGCGTTTTCCAAGATTTCGGTCTGAGTTTCGAGGTCCTTTTAAATATAAAATTTCACTAAGACACGATCACTCTTTCGCAAGTTAAAAATACCTCATTTTTTCTAATTTTTTAGAATTAACCTCCCCCCAAACTCCCCGAAAAGAGAGCAGATCCGTTCCGGTTATGTCAATCCCGTATCTAGGACTTGTGCTTATTTTTTCCACCAAGTCTCATCCCAATCCCTCCACTCTAACCATATTCCAAGAGTTTAGGTTCCACCCCCCCAACACCCCCTTCACTGGACAAGGTTGAAATTTAATATAAGAGCTCTGAGACATGATATCCTTCCAGACATCAAATTTCATTACGATCCGATCACTCCTTCATAAGTTAAAAATAACTCATTTTTTTAATTTTCAGAATTAGCCCCCCCCCCCTACCCCAAAGAGAGCGGATCCGTCTCGGTTATGTCAATCACGTATCTAGGACTTGAGCTCATTTTTTACACCAGGTTTCATCCCGATCCCTCCACTCTAAGCGTTTCCAAGATTTTAGGTTCCCCTCTCAACTCCCCCAATGTCACCGGATCCAGTCAGAATTTAAAATAAGAGCTCTGAGGCACGATATCCTTCCAAACTTCAAATTTCATTAAGATCCAATAACTCCTTTGTAAGTTAAAAATACCTCATTTTTCTAATTTTTTCACAATTAACCCCCCCCCCAACTCCCCCAAAGAGTGCGGATCCGTTCTGGTTATGTCAATCACGTATCTAGGACTTGTGCTTATTTTTCCCACCAAGTTTCATCCCGATCCCTCCACTCTAAGGGTTTCCCAAGATTTTAGGTTCTCCCCCTCAATTCCCCCAATGTCTTAGATCCAGTCAGGATTTAAAATAAGAGCTCTGAGACACGATATCCTTATAAACTTCAAATTTCATTAAAATCCCATCACCCATTCGTAAGTTAAAAATACTTCATTTTTTTTATTTTTTCCGAATTAACCGGCCCCCCAATCCCCCCAGATGGTCAAATCGGGAAAACGACAATTTCTAATTTAATCTGGTCTGGTCCCTGATACGCCTGCCAAGTTTCATCGTCCAAGCTTGCCTGGAAGTGCCTGAAGTAGCAAAACCGGGACAGACAGACAGACAGAATTTGCGATCGCTATATGTAACTTGGTTAATACCAAGTGCCATAAAAAAGGTACAAGGGGATTTTAAGCATCTGATAGCGAGTTTTTGGAAAAAATCCCATTTTGGGTGCCGTATACCACCTTATAATAATAATAATAATAATAACTCACCGCAGCACCAAGCCGCCTGAAGCAAACACAGCTACGCACGCTCCTCCTCAAACCCAATCTATTTAAGACCTCCCTCTTTACACCCTCCCAGAAAGTTCCCCTTTCCTTTAAATCCTTATCCAGATTTAAGTATTAGCTTTCAACTTTGTTATTGGAAGAGCTTTCTACGATATCTTTCTTGTCCTGACAGTGCAGGAGAAATAAAAAGAATAAAAACGATACATGTGCGTTTTAAGCTCTTTTTTCGAAATTTCCAAAGATTTGTTTTCGTATTTAAATTTTACTGTTATGCAAGGCCGTATCCAGAGGTCAGGAATGGGGGGGGGGTATCTCAAAAATTCTTAGTGCCTCTGACAGGTGCCACATCTTAATTGTAACATCTTTCGACCCACTACAAATTTTATGTTATCTCCATGAGAAACATAACGAGCTTACGAATTATTGAAATAATATACATGAGTTAACTACAGTCTAAATTATCAGAAATAAACTTTGTTCCTGGGGCAAAAAAAAAGAAGATTTACTTCAGTCATTCTTTGATTCCATCCTCCGTGGTTTTCTTGTAGCCTTTTCAACGTAGTAATATCAAGATCGACCTGTACACGGTCACCAACAGAAAACGTATTTGTTTCCTCCACTGCCCTTCGAGAGCCTTCAGGGGCTTCTAATGACATTGGTATTGTGGGACAAACTAGTTCTGTTTTTCCTAGAAAATGTCAATACTCAATAAATCGGCTACCATAATTCGTATCGCAGTATTCATCATCTTTCATATGAAGATACAGTTTTTTTTGTAAAAAATTGGAATTTATTTTAAATATTCTGTTTTGTTAATTAAGAAAGTACGCAGATGTAGCAATTTCCTTTAAAATGAAATCTTTACAGGTCAAGGAGTTTTTGTGGGGATTTGTGATTGAATTATTGGATGATTTTTTCATTACTTGGTCGAAAATATATCTCATCTTAAACAGCTCTCTATGATGTTCCAGTGCCCCACTAGCAGAAGACAAAAAGGAATAACCAGTGCTACCCATGCGAAAAAGTGATCTCCCTGTTGATCAAGCCAGGGAGCTGTAAGTTTTCGGCAGAGAGTTTTCTACCATAGTGATTTCAATGGCGTACTTTTTGTTTCGATCTGACACCTTTTCTAGGAATTTCAGGCTATTTTTCGAAATTTCCATAAATTTTCTTACGAAATAACATTTTACAAGCATTTTACATATATTGAGATAATGATTACCATTCCTGAATCAGCTGCAAATGGCAATTTTTTCTCACTTGACGGTTTTTTTTACCGCATGTTTTAATATTTGTTTACTATGGGACGTGGTTCATAGTTTACTAGGTGGCAGCTACCACTGCAACCATGATAATCTTCGTGTCTTAAAAAACACAGTTAAAAAAAATGAATTGGAATGATGGTTTATTAATAAAAGCAGGCCTTCATTAACCATAAGAGACCCGAAGTGTGAGATAAGAAGTTTCCCATATTTCCTTTAGCATCGTTACAAAATGTAGATTTTAAAGGGGAGCCGAAAAAAGAAAAATCATTGTCGTGTTTCTTAGATATAAGACAGAGGTTTTAACTTATAACAGACTGTAAATAGTGTGTAATTTGGTGAGCTCATTGCGTCTTTTCTTCAGTTTCACCGACAAAGGTTTCCTAAGATGCTTGCCAGCGGCAAAACAATCCACTTAACTCAGCTTCTCATTCACCACTATTGATTGTTAGGTGCCTGGTAGATGTTTACCTGTTTCCAATACTTTTTTATAGTTTGCAAGAAATTGAATCTTTAATTAAATTGCCCTTCATTTTATTTAAAAATAAAATTTCATGTTTCATGTTTACCTACTTCCAATTCATATTCCATTTGACATCCATTCATATAAATCTATGGTTAGTAACGATTTATTTTTGTGAACGGGACATGTTTTTTTTAGCCGTTCAAGACACGACAAAAATTAGCCAGCTCTGAACAAACTGACAGTTTTTAAGAAAGTGAGAGAGAATTAGTTGGTATAACTTATCTTTAATCAATTCCCTTTTATTTGCTTTTTTTCGAACAACCAAAACCTACGATAATCTTTTTTCCTATTTAAAAGATTGACTTCGACTCTGTATGCTTAATTAAATTTAAAAAAAAGTTTTTTAAATGAAAGTAAGGAGCAACATTAAAACTTAAACGAACAGAAATTACTCCGTACATTAAAGAGGCTTTTCCTCCTCAACGCCTTGCTCTTTACGCTAAAGTTTGACTCTTTCTCTTAACTCAATTTTTTAAAACAGTAAAAAACTTGCAACTTGTAAAACAGTACTTGAAACATGCAACATATAATTGTCCATGGGAAAATAATCCGTATTCAGATCTATACCGCATTTTTCTAATGATTGCCCTTGGGCTTTGTTGATGGTAATTGCTAATCGAATATTCCGTGTCCCCGTCGTCATTTATATATCCCCCATGTGCCCTTCCTGCGTCCCCGTTGTAGTTGTGTCCCTATATATATATATATATATATATATATATATATATATATATATATATATATATATATATATATATATATATATATATATATATATATATATATACTAGCTGTTGGGGTGGCGCTTCGCGCCACCCCAACACCTAGTTGGTGGGGGCGCTTCGCGCCCCCCCCAAGCCCCCCCGCGCGCGTAAGTCGTTACGCGCCATAATAGTTACGCGCCATTGTAGTTGTGTCCCTATGTCCCACCTGTGAATATAGATATATATATATATATATGGTTTTAACTACGTAAAACTTGCGAATATACAACATTCTTTGCTGTCCCATTGTCTTTGCATATAAATAGATTGTCAGGTTTACCGACTCTTGAACATGCAACATATAATGGTCCATGGGAAAACAATCTGTATTCAGATCTATACCTCATGATTCTAATGATTGCCCTTGAGCTTTGTTGATGGTGATTGCTAATCGACCATTCCCTGTCCCGGTGTCCCGGTCGTCATTTACATCCCCCTGTTTCCCCCGGTGTCCCCGTTGTAGTTGTGTCCCTGTGTCCCGGTCGTCATTTATATTCCCTGTGTCCCGGGTCCCGGTCATCATTTGTATCCCGGTGTCCCGGTCTGTATATACATTCGTTTTTTAGTTTTGTTTTTCTCCTTTATTTTTTTCCTTTTTTTTTCTTTTTTAGCTTATTTAGATTTTTAGATTTTTTAGTTTTTTTTATTAGTTTTTAGTTTTTATTTCTTTTTAGTTTTTTTGTCCCGGTCGTCATTTATATCCCCCTGTTTCCCCCGGTGTCCCCGTTGTAGTTGTGTCCCTGTGTCCCGGTCGTTATTTATATTCCCTGTGTCCCGGTCGTCATTTGTATCCCGGTGTACCGGTCTGTATATACATTCGTTTTTTAGTTTTGTTTTTCTCCTTTATTTTTTTCCTTTTTTTTTCTTTTTTAGTTTATTTAGATTTTTAGATTTTTTAGTTTTTTTATTAGTTTTTAGTTTTTTTTTCTTTTTAGTTTTTTTGTAGTTTTTACCTTCTTTTTAGTTTTGTTAATTTTTTTTTTTACTTGTGTCCTGGTCGTCATTTATACTCCCTGTGTCCCGGTGCTTTGTTGATTGCTAATCGAACATTCCTTTTGTCCTGGTCGCTTTCTCTTTGAGTGTCGTCATTTATTTTTTTCTTTTTTAGTTCTTTTAGTTTTTACCTTTTTTAGTTTTTTTTTAGTTTTTAGTTTTTTTAGTTTTTTACCTTTTTTTAGTTTTTTTAGTTTTTTTAGTTTTTTAGCTTTTTTATTTTTTTTATTAGTTTTTAGTTTTTTTGTAGTTTTTGCCTTTTTTTTAGTTTTTTTAGTTTTTTAGCTTTTTTATTAGTTTTTAGTTTTTTTTGTAGTTTTTGCCTTTTTTTAGTTTTTTTAGTTTTTTAGCTTTTTTATTTTTTTTATTAGTTTTTAGTTTTTTTTGTAGTTTTTGCCTTTTTTTAGTTTTTTCAGTTTTGACGTCACCTGATCCAGTTTTTTCAGGTGACGTCACCTGATCCACGATCCACAGATCCACAGACAACTTATTTTTATATATATAGATAGTTTTTTTTTTTTTACTTATGTCCTGGTCGTCATTTATACTCCCTGTGTCCCGGTGCTTTGTTGATTGCTAATCGAACATTCCTTTTGTCCTGGTCGCTTTCTCTTTGAGTGTCGTCATTTATTAGTTTTTTCCTTTTTTTTTTAGTTTTTTATTGGTTTTTACCTTTATTTTAGCTTATTTTTCAGTTTTTTCCTTTTTTTTAGTTTTTTTTTATTTTTTTTTTTTTTATTTTTTTACCTTTTTTTAGTTTTTTTAGTTTTTTTAGTTTTTTAGCTTTTTTACTTTTTTTATTAGTTTTTAGTTTTTTTTTGTAGTTTTTGCCTTTTTTTAGTTTTTTCAGTTTTTTTTTTAGTTTTTTATTGGTTTTTACCTTTATAGTTTTTTTAGTTTTTTAGCTTTTTTATTTTTTTTATTAGTTTTTAGTTTTTTTTTGTAGTTTTTGCCTTTTTTTAGTTTTTTCAGTTTTGACGTCACCTAATCCAGTTTTTTCAGGTGACGTCACCTGACACATCCATATATATATATATATATATATATATATATATATATATATATATATATATATATATCTATATATATAAAAATAAGTTGTCTGTGTGTGGATCTGTGGATCAGGTGACGTCATGTTTGTCCGCATATGACGTCTGAATTATTTCACACTAATACAAAAGAAGAAAAAAACTAAAAAAGGTAAAAACTACAAAAAAAACTAAAAAGAAAAAAACTAAAAAAGCTAAAAAACTAAAAACAACTAAAAAAAGGTAAAAATCTAATAACTAAAAAAAAACTGAAAAAAATAAAAAAAGGCAAAGACTACAAAAAAAAATAAAAACTAATAAAAAAACTAAAAAAGCTAAAAAACTAAAAAAACTAAAAAAAACTAAAAAAAGGTAAAAAACTAAAAACAACTAAAAACTAAAAAAGGAAAAAACTAAAAAAAAGGAAAAAACTGAAAAATAAAAGAGAAAAAGAAAACTAAAAAAATATGAATAAATATATATAAAAATAAGTTGTTTGTGGGTTATGTCTGTCTGTCTGTCTGTCTGTCGAGTGACGTCGTGTTTGTCCGCATATGACGTCTGAATTATTTCACACTAATACAAAAGAAGAAAAAAAACTAAAAAAGGTAAAAACTACAAAAAAAACTAAAAAGAAAAAAAACTAAAAAAGCTAAAAAACTAAAAAAAACTAAAAAAGGTAAAAAACTAAAAACTAAAAAAAACTGAAAAAACTAAAAAAAGGCAAAAACTAAAAAAAAAACTAAAAACTAATAAAAAAACTAAAAAAGCCAAAAAACTAAAAAAACTAAAAAAACTAAAAAAAGGTAAAAAACAAAAAAAAACTAAAAACTAAAAAAGAAAAAACTAAAAAAAAAGGAAAAAACTGAAAAATAAGAGAAAAAGAAAACTAAAAAAATATTAATAAATATAAAAAATATAAATATAAATATAATATAAATTAGCAATCAACAAAGCACCGAGACACAAATGACGACCGGGACACAGGGAGTATAAATGACGACCAGGACATAAGTAAAAAAAAAACTAAAAAAAACTAAAAAAATGGTAAAAACTACAAAAAAACTAAAAACTAATAAAAAAACTAAAAAATCTAAAAATCTAAATAAACTAAAAATGAAAAAAAAGAAAAAAGGAAAAAAATAAAGGAGAAAAACAAAACTAAAAAACGAATGTATATACAGACCGGGACACCGGGATACAAATGACGACCGGGACACAGGGAATATAAATGACGACCGGGACACAGGGACACAACTACAATGGGGACGCCGGGGAGCACAGGGGGATATAAATGACGACCGGGACACCGGGACACAAGGAATATAAATGACGCCCGGGACACTCAAAGAGAGATCACAGACTGGAACACCGGGACACAAATGACGACCGGGACACAGGGAATATAATTGACGACCGGGACACAGGGACAGAACTACAAAGGGGACGCCGGGGTGCACAGGGGGATATATAAATGACGATGGCGACTCAGGGAATGGTCGATTAGCAATCACCATCAACAAAGCTCAAGGGCAATCATTAGAATCATGAGGTATAGATCTGAATACGGATTGTTTTCCCATGGACCATTATATGTTGCATGTTCAAGAGTCGGTAAACCTGAAAATCTATTTATATGCACAGACAATGGGACAGCAAAGAATGTTGTATATTCGCAAGTTTTACGTAGTTAAAAACATATATATATATATATATATATATATATATATATATATCTATATTCAAAGGTGGGACATAGGGACACAACTACAATGGCGCGTAACTAATATGGCGCGTAACGACTTACGCGCGGGGGGGGGGGCTTGGGGGGGGCGCAAAGCGCCCCCACCAACTAGGTGTTGGGGTGGCGCGAAGCGCCACCCCAACAGCTAGTATATATATATATACATAAATATATATATATATATATATATATATATATATATATATATATATATATATATTTATATATATATATATATATATATATATTTTTATATATATATATATATATATATATATATATATATATATATATATATATATATATATATATATATATATATATATATATATATATATATATATATATATATATATATATATATATATATATATTTATATATATATATATATATATATATATATATATATATATATATATATATATATAAATAAGTTGTTTGTCTGTGTGTCTGTCTACTGACGTCATGTTTGTCAACTGACGTATCTATATTCTATCTATCTATGTATATATAAATAAGTTGTCTGTGTGTCGAGTGACGTCATGTTTGTGTGTCGACTGACGTCATATTTGTCGACTGACGAAATAACAGACCGGGACACCGAGACATAGGGAATATAAATGACGACCGAGACACTCAAAGAGAAAGCGACCGGGACACAAGGAATGTTCGATGAGCAATCACCATTAACAAAGCACCGGGACACAAATGACGACCGGGACACAGGGAATATAAATGACGACCACGACACTCAAAGAGAAATTACAGACCGGGACACCAGACAACACAAATGACGACCGGGACAAAAATGACGACCGGGACACCGGGAATATAAATGACGACCGCGACATTCAAAGAGAAATTACAGACTGGGACACCGGGACACAAATGACGACCGGGACACAGGGAAACAACAACAACGGGGACGCCGGGGGGCACAGGGGGATATATAAATGACGACGGGGACACAGGGAATGTTCGATTAGCAATCACCATCAACTAAGCTCAAGGACAATCATTAGAATAATGAGGTATAGATCTGAATACAGATTGTTTTTCCCATGGACAATTATATGTTGCATGTTCAAGAGTCGGTAAGCCTGACAATCTATTCATGTGCACAGACAATGGGACAGCCAAGAATGTTGTATATTCGCAAGTTTTACGTAGTTAAAAATATGTATATATCTATCTATATTCACAGGTGGGACACAGGGACACAACTGCAATGACGCGTAACGACTTACGCGCGCGGGGGGGCTTGGGGGGAGGGGTTGCGAAGCGCCCCCACCAACTAGGTGTTGGGGTGGCACGAAGCGCCACCCCAACAGCTAGTCTATATATAAAAATAAGTTGTCTGTGTGTCTGTCGAGTGACGTCATGTTTGTGTGTCGACTGACGTCATGTTTGTCGACTGACGAAATTACAGACCGGGACATCGGGACACAAATGACGACCGGGACACCGGGACATAGGGAATATAAATGACGACCAGGACTCTCAAAGAGAAAGCGACCGGGACACAAGGAATATTCGATTAGCAATCACCATCAACAAAGCACCCCCAACACCCCCAAAAATATATATATATATATATATATATATATATATATATATATATATATATATATATATATATATATATATAATATATATATATTCACAGGTGGGACACAGGGACACAACTACAATGGCGCGGAAATATGGCACGTAACGACTTACGCGCGCGGGGGGGGGGGGGGGGCTTGGGGGGCGTGAAGCTAGTATATATATATATATATATATATATATATATATATATATATATATATATATATATATATATATATATATATATATATATATATATGTTTTTAACTACGTAAGACTTGCGAATATACAACATTCTTCGCTGTCCCATTGTCTGTGCATATAAATAGATTGTCAGGTTTACCGACTCTTGAACATGCAACATATAATTGTCCATGGGAAAAACAATCCGTATTCAGATCTATACCTCATTATTCTAATGATTTCCCTTGAGCTTTGTTGATGGTGATTGCTAATCGAACATTCCCTGTGTCCCGGTCGTCATTTATATATCCCCCTGTGACCCCCGGCATCCCCGTTTTAGTTGTGTCCCTGTGTCCCGGTCATCATGTATATTCCCTGTGCCCCGGTCGTCATTTGTGTCCCGGTGTCCAAAAAATTTGTGTCCAAAAAAATATTTGATGTGTTCAAAAAGCAGAACCTCTTTAAGAGCTGTTTATTGAGAAATATTTTCTAGTTGATCTAAATATTTCCTGAAATATTTTCTAAATGATAAAAATAGCAGCGTTTAGTTATACATGCAAATATATTTTTCCATGCCTTTTGGACACTATAATGACATGTTTCTTCATTCCATTATAATTTTTATTTGTCTTTGAAAAAAAGATTTCATTTTGCATCATTCTCGTTTGCAATAATGTGATTTTCATACATGCGTCACAAATACCAAAAACAATTCCACCCCTGAAAAAAATTATGTGATTTGTTCTTTAAATTGGAATATTGAGACAGATGAATGTGACTGCAATCAAAACTAACAATCTACCTGATTGTTGACAGTTAATTCCGGGATTTACAAGGGTGATGTCTCCTAATCACATAAATCTTGTGCTTCATTTCCGTTTTTCGTTCGCTGTGATTCTCGCTTTTGCTTGTCTTCTAACCGAAGATAAAATACGAGTCGAACTTAATAGTTATATACAAGCAGAAAAATTAATTAAAGGATTCTGCAAGAAATCTAATAAGGGTCGGTGTTGTAACTGTAAACATACTAGCTTGATTTCGTTAGAGGCAAATTGCTTGACATGATGATACTAATTAGATATTGATTCTAAGGACACAATTATGAGAGAAGAGGTATGGTGTTTTAGGAAGGAGAGAGAATACCTCGACTGAATTGTCACACTTAGATTAATAGTTGAGAAGTGTTTTAATTACCAGGCCCTTTAATAACGAGTTTTACAGGCTATGAAGTGTTAAAGGGTAATGATTCGGCAGGATGAAGACAATTATATTTTAAAATGCCGTCAATTCTTTCACCAATACATCGTTGATATGTATGCAAAAATTGAATCAGAACGTTTGCTATTTATCCGTCTGAATCAGACCAAGCTCCGCTCTGAACAATACATTCATTTGCGAGATGCAGTTGTAAATGACGGTAATACGACAAACGTTGGAAGATTAACGATTTTACCTTCATCATATGCTGGCAGTCCCCGTCATATGTATGAATATGTTCAAGATGCTATTGTGTATGTTCGTCTCTATGGTCGTCCAGATTTATTTATTACATTTACAAGTAATCAATCTTGGGACGAGATACAGCAGCTTTTACTTCAAGGACAATCGGCGGTTCATAGACATGACATTACGGCCCGTGTCTTCCAGCAAAAGTTGAAATCACTGATAAACTACATAGTAAAACTTAAAGTGTTTGGGTCAGTGCGATGCTGGATGTACTCAGTGGAATGGCAAAAACGAGGATTGCCACACGCACATATACTAATCTGGCTACATTATAAAATTACAGCTTATGAAATTGATGATGTGATTTCCGCTGAAATACCTGATGAAAATGTCGATAAGGGCTTATATGGTATTGTGGTAAAAAGTATGATACATGGACCTTGCGGTGCACTGAACGAAAAATCACCATGCATGGCCAAAGGAAGGTGCACAAAGCAATATCCTCGACTTTTAGAACCCAACAGATTGTCAGGTTTACCGACTCTTGAACATGCAACATATAATTGTCCATGGGAAAAACAATCCGTATTCAGATCTATACCTCATTATTCTAATGATTGCCCTTGAGCTTTGTTGATGGTGATTGCTAATCGAACATTCCCTGTGTCCCGGTCGTCATTTATATATCCCCCTGTGACCCCCGGCATCCCCGTTTTAGTTGTGTCCCTGTGTTCCGGTCATCATTTATATTCCCTGTGTCCCGGTCGTCATTTGTGTCCCGGTGTCCCATCCTGTAATTTCTATTTGAGTGTCCCGGTCGTCAGTTATATTCCCTATGTCCCGATGTCCCGGTCGTCATTTGTGTCCCGGTCTGTAATTTCTCTTTGAGTGTCCCGGTCGTCATTTATATTCCCTGTGTTCCGGTCGTCATTTGTGTCCCGGTTGTCCATGGGAAAAACAATCCGTATTCAGATCTATACCTCATTATTCTAATGATTGCCCTTGAGCTTTGCTGATGGTGATTGCTAATCGAACATTTTCTGTGTCCCGGTCGTCATTTATATATCCCCCTGTGCCCCCTGGCGTCCCTGTTGTAGTTGTGTCCCTGTGTCCCGGTCGTCATTTATATTCCCTGTGTCCCGGTCGTTATTTGTGTTCCCGTGTCCCAGTCTGTAATTTCTCTTTGAGTGTCCCGGTCGTCATTTATATTCCCTGTGTCCCGGTCGTCATTTGTGTCCGGTGACCCGGTCTGTAATTTCGTCAGTCGACAAACATGACGTGAGTCGACAAACAACTTGAGGGGGCTCAACCTTCGTCGCTCTTTAACACTAAAGCTTAGATTTTGTCCTAATTCCTTAAGAATGACCTCTGAATCACAAAGGCCGTAGAATAAATAGTTGAAAATACTAAAAATACTTTGGCGTAAAGAGTGAGGTATAACAAGGAGGTAAACCCCTCATATGCATAATAATTTTTGTCCGTTTTAAGTTTTAATGCTGCTCCTTACTTTCAGTACAAAAAACTTTTCATTTATTTTTTCATTGTTTTTTCAAATAATACTAGAAAATCCTGCGCCCCTTCATTGAAATTCTCTTCCCCCATGAGAAGTTTCTCCATGGAAATATCCTCCCACGTAGCCCCCCCCTCAAATCTACCCCCCTAAACCAAAAAATCCCCCTGAAAACGTCTGTACACTTCCTAGTAACCATTACTATATGTAAGCGCAGGTCAAAGTTTGCAACTTGCAGCCCCTCCCACGGGCACTGCGGGGAGTAAGTCGTCCCCAAAGACATAGTTATTAGGTTTTTCGACTATGGTGAATAAAATGGCAATCTCAGAATTTTGATCCGCTGAATTTTGGGAAAAAATGAGCGTGGGAGTGGGCCTAGGTGCCCTCCAATTTTTTTTTGTCACTTAAAAAGGGCACTAGAACTTTTAATTTCCGTTAGAATGAGCCCTCACGCGATATTCTAGGACTACTCAGTCGATACAATCACCCCTGGGAAAAAAACAAATAAACACGCATCCGTGGTCTGTCTTCTGGCAAAAAATGCGAAATTCTACGTTTTTGTATATAGTAATTTTTGTAGCTTGAAACTTCTACAATAGGGTTCTCTGATACGCTGAATCTGATGGTATGATCTTCGGTAGGATCATATGACTTTTAGGGGGTGTTTCCTCCTATTTTCTAAAATGAGGCAAACTTTCTCAGGCTCGTAACTTTTGATGGGTATAACTGATCTTGATTAAACTTATATATTTAAAATCAGCATTAAAATACGATTCTTTTTATGTAACTATTGGTATAAAAATTCCAATTTTTTAGAGTTTCGGTTACTATTGAGCCGGGTCGCTCCTTACTACAGTTCGTATCACGAACTGTTTAATAAGAAACTGCCGAAGCTGGATTTTTGTGGATGCTGCATTATTTGTTGTAAGGAAAGGAAAAAGGAAGAAAAGAAAAGGGAAAAAATCGAAGAACGAAAAAAAGAAGAAAAGAATGTAGTAATAGAAAAAAACTAATCTTTGGAAATAATCTATATGGAAGCAAAAAGGCGACTAATGAAACATAGAACAAATGGATTATTTGTTTTATAGATGTCTGCACAAAAGGAGATGGTGACAGTTCCCTGCTTACCCCCAACCCATTCCCCGCAACACAATACGCCACCCTTTCCAGGTTAACCCCTAGAAAGGGAGCGATATGTCATCTAATCTCTTCGAATAAGCTCCAGACCCGATTGAAGTGGAGAGCAACCGACACTGCCTCCATGCAAAAGAGGGCCTAAGTCCAAGTAAGTAAGTTTAGCGCAATCATACTTTCATGGCTGTTATAGCATATGGGTGTTATAGTTCTATACTGTTCTTGCGAAATTCTAACCCAAAGTCAGTGACTCAATTTTATTTCTTCTCTTCGAGTACATGTGTTTCACTATTATTTCCTGGATTGGTTCCAACTTAATTCTAAACCTTCCAAATACCATAAGATCACATAAAAAACATTTACCAAGTATCGCTAAATGGTCCATATAGCAATAAGCTCCAATTGCTTCTGATACACATGTAAGATCCACTTTTCCTTTGTGTCCGATTCTATAAATGTTGGTTTCTCCTGAAGGCCAATTAACGGACGCAACAGAGAAATTGGTTTCGTTTACCCAGCCACGGACTTCCAGAACACGGCCCACTTTACCTAAAAAAAAAGTTGTTCAACCCTACAGACACTTGCTACAATAACAGATAAGTGTTACTATATCCTTTTTTCTTTAAACATAAAGATCCAAGTGAAAATACCAGGCAGGTTCTGCTTAAAATAGCGTCAAGTGTTGAAACTTGCACCATTTCTCCAGTATTAAAAGAAGTGATCGTAACATTTTATTTGAGCTTCATCAGCAGAATAGCATAAAATATGGATAATCACAAGAACAACACTAGTGGTATTAGGGTTAAAAAGTAACAGCTAAAGTTACGGACCCGTACATTCTCTGTCTACTCAGCCATGCAACACGCCACACAACAAAGCTCGTTTCCATGAATCCAAATCGTTTCTACCAGGCCATATTCAGAAAGTTGGTTTTCATGGCTGGATCACTAGTTGTAGCCAAGTAAAGAGCGAACCGCGGTCTATTCGTCTAGCTAAAAAATATAGCTAATAACAGTTTAGCAAAAAAATATTTGATGTGTTCCAAAAGCAGAACCTCTTTAAGAGCTGTTTATTGGGAAATATTTTCTAGTTGATCTAAATATTTCCTGAAATATTTTCTAAATGATAAAAATAGCAGCGTTCAGTTATATATGCAAATATATTTTTCCATGCCTTTTGGACACTATAATGACACGTTTCTTCATTCCATTATAATTTTTATTTGTCTTTGAAAAAAAGATTTCATTTTGCATCATTCTCGTTTGCAATAATGCGATTTTCATACATGCGTCACAAATACCAAAAACAATTCCACCCCTGAAAAAAATTATGTGATTTGTTCTTTAAATAGGAATATTGAGACAGATGAATGTGACTGCAATCAAAACCAACAATCTACCTGATTGTTGACAGTTAATTCCGGGATTTACCAAGGTGATGTCTCCTAATCACAAGCAGAAGCAGAAAATTAGAAGCAGAAAAATTAATTAAAGGATTCTGCAAGAAATCTAATAAGGGTCGGTGTTGTAACTGTAAACATACTAGCTTGATTTCGTTAGAGGCAAATTACTTGACATGATGATACTAATTAGATGTTGATTCTAAGGACACAATTATGAGAGAAGAGGTATGGTGTTTTAGGAAGGAGAGAGAATACCTCGACTGAATTGTCACACTTAGATTAATAGTTGAGAAGTGTTTTAATTATCAGGCCCTTTAATAACGAGTTTTACAGGCTATGAAGTGTTAAAGGGAATGATTCGGCAGGATGAAGACAATTATATTTTAAAATGCCGTCAATTCTTTCACCAATACATCGTTGATATGTATGCAAAAATTGAATCAGAATGTTTGCTATTTATCCGTCTGAATCAGACCAAGCTCCGCTCTGAACAATACATTCATTTGCGAGATGCAGTTGTAAATGACGGTAATACGACAAACGTTGGAAGATTAACGATTTTACCTTCGTCATATGCTGACAGTCCCCGTCATATGCATGAATATGTTCAAGATTCTATTGCGTATGTTCGTCTCTATGGTCGTCCAGATTTATTTATTACATTTACAAGTAATCAATCTTGGGACGAGATATAGCAGCTTTTACTTCAAGGACAATCGGCGGTTCATAGACATGACATTACGGCCCGTGTCTTCCAGCAAAAGTTGAAATCACTGATAAACTACATAGTAAAACTTAAAGTGTTTGGGTCAGTGCGATGCTGGATGTACTCAGTGGAATGGCAAAAACGAGGATTGCCACACGCACATATACTAATCTGGCTACATTATAAAATTACTGCTAATGAAATTGATGATGTGATTTCCGCTGAAATACCTGATGAAAATGTCGATAAGGGCTTATATGGTATTGTGGTAAAAAATATGATACATGGACCTTGCGGTGCACTGAACGAAAAATCACCATGCATGGCCAAAGGAAGGTGCACAAAGCAATATCCTCGACTTTTAGAACCCAACACAATTACTGGCAATGATGGTTACCCACAATATAGAAGAAGATCTACTGAAGATGGCGGTAAAACAGCAATAATAAAGAAACGTAACGGTACCACCATCAAAGTAGATAACCAGTGGGTTGTTCCATATTCCCCTTTATTATCAAAAATATTTAAAGCACACATAAACATTGAATACTGTAATTCCATAAAGGCAATCAAATACATATGTAAATACGTCAACAAAGGCAGTGACATGGCAGTTTTTGGCTTGCAGTCCGAAATCAGTGATATCGACGAAATCGTACAATATCAGGCTGGAAGATACATAAGCAGCAGTAATGAAGCTGTTTGGCAAATTCTTTCATTTCCGATACATTAACGTAGTCCAGCTGTTGTTCACTTAGCGGTACATTTACAGAATGGTTAACGTGTTTATTTTTCGGAGTCCAACGTGCAACAGAATCCACCTGAAGAGCCCTGAATCCACCGGCTACAACGTTAACTGCTTTCTTTTCGTTATGCAAAAATGATTCTTTTGCAAAAAAAACTGCTGTATACTGAAGTGCCTTCGTATTCCATATGGAATACTAAAAATAAATTATTTGAACGTCGAAAACAGGGTAAGTCAGTCGACGGCCAACCTACCATCTTCAAAGATACCACGATAGGAAGACTCTACACCGTTCACCCCAATCAACATGAATGCTTTTTTCTACGCCTGCTTTTGGTGAATGTACCCGATCCGACGTCCTTAGAGTATTTGAGAACTGTAAACGGCACCATACATGACAATTACCGTAGTGCATGCCAAGCTCTGAATTTATTGGAGAATGACCAACACTGGGATAACTGCATCAATGACGCGTACGAAACGTCAACTCCAAGTCAAATTCGTGCATTGTTTGTAATCATACTAACAACTTGCTCTCCTTCAGCTCCTGCAGAGTTATGGGAAAAATATAAATCGAAAATGTCCGAAGATATACTCCATCGAAAACGGTTAGAGACGTCAGATATGACTTGATTTTACATCAGAAATTTATAACTACACTTTAGTTATTATTGAAGATTTGTGCGTATGTATGGCAAACAAACCTCTTCAGGATTTGGGAATGCCTTCACCTAATCGTACCGCTGCTGTTTCGACATGTGTAGAATTGGATCGTGAACAAAGTTACAGTACGAGTGATCTATTGTCGTATGTACAAAATAACATTTCGAAGTTAACGTCGGAGCAAAAAGACATTTATGATACGATAATGCATTGCGTCGATAACAACGTTGGAGAAATTTTCTTTTTGGATGCGCCAGGAGGTACTGGTAAAACGTTTGTGATAAAACTGATTCTGGCATCAATTCGATCAAAAAATGATATAGCGTTGGCAATTGCGTCGTACGGAATAGCCGCAACGTTGCTGCCTGGTGGAAGAACTGCTCATTCCGCTTTGAAATTGCCTCTGAATTTGCATTCTACAGAAACTCCCACGTGCAATATTCCCAAATCATCTGGGATGGGTAAAGTATTGCAGCAATGCAAACTTATTATTTGGGACGAGTGCACAATGGCACACAAAAAATCGCTCGAGGCTCTGGATCAATCGTTGAAAGATTTGCGATGGAATTCGAAACTTTTTGGCAGCACATTAATATTGCTTGCGGGAGATTTCAGGCAAACATTGCCTATAATACCTAGATCAACCCCTGCAGACGAAATGAATGCTTGCCAGAAAAATTCTAATTTATGGGCACACGTAAAGACATTAAAATTAACTACAAATATGCGTGTGCGATTGCAAAACGATGACTCTGGTCAAACATTTTCAGATCAATTGCTGGCAATTGGAAACGGAAAGCTCCCAGTAGACTCAATTTCAGGACGTATACAACTACCTGCTGAATTCTGTAATTTAGTGACGTTCAAAAATGAATTGATTGAAAAAGTATTTCCGAATATTCTAACCAAATATAAAAATAATAAATAGCTAAATGAACGAGCGATTCTTGCACCCAAAAATATAGACGTCCACGAAATCAACAATATTGTTTTGACCAAGATTCGAGACCAGGCAGTCCTTTACAAGTCAGTCGACACAGTTGTGGAACCAAATGGAGCGGTTAATTATCCATCTGAATTTTTAAATTCCCTGGATCTCCCAGGGTTTCCACCACACGTGCTGCAACTAAATATAGGCATACCAATAATATTGTTATGAAACATAAACCCTCCAAAGCTTTGCGATGGCACGCGACTTGCCGTAAAAAAACAATGGAAAACGTAATAGAGGCAACAATCTTGACAGGGCCTTTTGAGGGTGAGGCTGTTCTTATTCCTCGCATTCCCATGATTCCAACGGATCTGCCTTTTCAATTTAAAAGATTGCAATTCCTAATTGGATTAGCATTTGCAATCACCATCAACAAAGCTCAAGGTCAATCATTAGAAAAATGTGGTATAGATCTTAATACTGATTGTTTTTCCCATGGACAATTGTACGTTGCATGTTCGAGGGTCGGTAAACCTGACAATCTATTTATATGCAGCGACAATTGGACAGCGAAGAATGTCCTATATTCGCAAGTTTTACGCAGTGAATTTGTATTGTATCTATCTATCTATCTATCTATCTATATAAAAACGAGTTGTGTGTATGCATGTTTGTTTGTTTGTAAAAAGGGCGTTTGCATATGACGTCATTATAAGTATATAAGGCTTTGTATATGGACAGATAATGGGAAAGCCAAGAATTTTGTGTATTTGCAAGTTTTACGTAGTTAAAAACACACATATATATATATATATATATATATATATATATATATATATATATATATATATATATATATATATATATATATATTCATACACAGGGACACAACTACAATGGCGCGTAACTAATATGGCACGTAACATCTTACGCGCGGGGGGGGGGGGGCAAGCGCCCTCGCCAACTAGGTGTTGGGGTGGCACTTTGCGCCACCCCAGCAGCTAGTATATATATATATATAGATAAATAAGTTGTTTGTCGACTGACGTCATGTTTGTCCACTGACGCCATTATAAGGATTTAGCATTATCACGTCATGTATGTATTTTGTATGTTTGTATATGACGTCAAAGGCTTTGTATATGACGTCATTATAAGTATATATGAAGGCGTTTCAAAGAGAAATTTTTGTAGAGATCTTAAAATGACAGAAGAAACAGCCGAGGAAGCTGCTCAAATAGTTAATTCAAAGAGAAATTTTAGTATAAATCCTACAATGGCAGAAGAAACAGCCGAGGAAGCTGCTCAAAGAGTTAATGCCAAAAGGCTTGCGGCTAAAGAACGCGAAACCGCGCAGTTAGATGAAAATCAACCAGGACAGCGAGAGTCAAAACGTATCAAAACTGAAAATGATAGCGATGATGATTGGGTTTGGGATTTTGACTTGGATAAGGTCATCAATGCCTACCAGATTTTAGTTAAAAAAAAAACAAAGGTTCGGCGATATGTATTTCATAGTGACGAAAGACAAGCCAAGGTAAAACAAACTAAACAGCTTGAAAGTGATACCGATGATAAAAAACAAAACGATGTTGAAAGGACTATCGTTTCCCAGTTGCAACATCTTTTCCACAAAAATAATAATTTAGTGCTTCTGTTCAAAACAGCAATCGAATTGATGCCTACTGATACGCAACTATCAATTAAGTGGCAATTGTTATGGTCGGTGATCAGTTCTTACCTCGAGATAATATTCTTTATAGGCGAAACAATCAGTTGAAAAGAATTGCTTAAACTCAACGATGCTACGATGCCCTACAATATCCTATCATTTTTTGGGATGAAGCCGACGGCTATCACTTTAATATTAAATTGATAAATCCAGCCACTAACAAAGAAATGAATAAGAAATGCAGCACAATGAAATATTATGTCTATAGATTAATGATTCGTCATTTATTACATTTACATATAATCCATCTTGGGATTAGATACAACAGCTTTTACAGCCTGGACAATCGCTGGTTCATAGACATGACATTACGGCCCGTGTCTTCCGGCAAAAGTTGCTCTCCTTCCACCGAATACGGCTAGAAAGGTCAGATATGACCTTGGACTTTACAACAGAAATTACAGATCGAGACACCGGGACACAAATGACGACCGGGACACAGGGAGTATAAATGACGAGGACGCAGGGACACAACTAGAACAGTGACACCGGAAGGGCACATGGGGGATGTATAAATGACGACGGGGACACAGGGAATATTCGATTAGCGATTACCATCAACAAAGCCCAAGGGCAATCATCGGTATAGATCTGAATACAGATTGTTTTCCCATGGACAATTATATGTTGTATGTTCAAGAGTCGGTAAACCTGACAATCTATTTATATGCACAGACAATCGGACAGCGAAGAATATTAACTAATATGGCGCAACTAATATGGCCCGTAACGACTTACACGCGCGAGGGGGCTTGGGGGGGGGGGGGGGGGGTTTGCGAAGCGCCCCCATCAGCTAGGTGTTGGTTTGGCGCGAAGCACCACACCAACAGTTAGTATATATATATATATATATATATATATATATATATATATATATATATATATATATATATATATATATATATATATATATATATATATATATGTATATATATATATATATATACATATATATATGTATATATATATATATATATATGTATATATATATATATATATATATATATATATATATATATATATATATATATATATGTATATATATATATATATATATATATATATATATATATATATATATATATATATATATATATATATATATATATATATATATATATATATATATATATATATATATATATATGTGTGTGATTGTGTATATATATATATATACGTTAAGTATTCTTTTCATCAAACGTGCAATAGAAATGCAGACACGTCCTGTATTTCAACCCCCCCACCCACCCATAACAGAAGAAATGGAACTCCCTTTGAAACATAATGTAGCTCAGGTCCCAAATTCAATTCTATTACGTTACCAGCATCCGCAACATATTATCAATAAGGAATTCTAAGCACCTCTTGTAAAAATAAAACGCGGTGTGTAGAACCGTACTAAACTGGAAATATTCATTTTCTCTAATCGATGGGCTTGACCTCAACACCTATCAAATAATAATATTTCTTAGTTTTTCCAAAATATGAGCTAAAACAATACTAACCGTACAAAAACAGGGTTCATTAAGTTCACAGAAACTAATCACACTGAGTCAATAATACAAAGAGGATTGGGCGTCAACTTGCGTAAATGATTGGGTCATATAAATAAATGGGTTGTGGGCAATCACACCATTTTTCGACCACACTTGCACAATGTAGCCATAGGCGTCAGGCACGTAAGCAGATGCTCCCCCCAAGTCCCATGATTTCCACGAACATCCCTGTATTTCAGCATAACTTTTATTTAATGTGCTTGTCCTCTGTTCTGATAAACTTGGCTCAACCCTTTTCTTGCAAACATACCTGATAGTTAACACTGCAAAAACGTTACTCCCGAGAGCAGTAAATCATTCGGGGGGGGGGGAATTGAAAAAACTCTAAAAATACATCAGAAATTTGTTTATTTTCATTTTTGTTACATTTTCCCAAGTCGGACAGGTGGGGTGGGGTTCAAAACCTCTAGCCCCCCTCCGGATATAACATTGCCGAAGGGGATTTTTATACTAAATTCGTGTATTTTAATTCCCCAAATATAAGGGTTTAATTTCACCTCTTTTTGTAGGTTTTGTGATGCCTTCAAAGATTTTTAATGGAAGGGATAGAGGATTCAAGAATATTTCTCCGAGATAACCCCAGCCTACTCCATCTTTCAGCCTACATGCAGCTATGGGTACGATGTCCTTGGGCAGCCTGCGTCCACCAATACCACGTAAAAAATTAACAGAAATGACATAGTAATTCGGAGTGCATCAGAAAGGTCAGAACTCTTGAAACGATGACAGTTACCCGAAAGAGATAACTTTGGTTGGTGTTCCCATATAGAACAGTCAATCATGGTAAGAGATTTACTGACATAGAATATTTTAAGAAAGCCATATGCAACACTGTCAAACAAAAGTTTTTTTAGATTGAGTGGTGGTCCTGCAGTGACGCAGTGAGGATTGCTTTCAGCACTGCAATTTATTTTTTTCTGTCCCTGCTGATAAAAACAAATTAGTCTAATCACTTAATCTACAGCGTCAAAATCTGCACGTGATATTATGTCTTAGATGGCACATCATTCCTTCCAAATATTCAACATTCCTGTCCATTTTGAACTTGGTTGGTCCTGACCTGGAATGGAACCCCATACTATTAGATTAAATTGAAAAAATTAAAGATGCTTCAGACTGAAAAACCTTCTGATGTACGCCAAGAGGACGCATTCTCGATCGCAAGGGGTGAACTTATATCAGTAACTTAGATGTCGGAAAGACATTGTACTCGTATTTCTTGGTCGCAGCCTTTTATCTGTGTGCACTTCTACCATAGAGCACCCCTTCCAAAGTTGCCACCAATTTCATATCTCCAAATCATTTTTAAACATTTATGTTAACCTGTTATAATAACTCAAACCTTAAAAACCCCAACAAAAGAATCGAACCAAACAATTACCTATATATTAAAACATAGTTAGAATATTCCAAAATCTATTCTTGTCTTCATTCTCTTTACTCGTCACACTTTCCCTTTGGCTGCTCAATTTTACACGTGGGGGAATTTTTCAAGTGGAATTGGCCGTATAGGAAAGATTTTGTGGACAGGATTGTCATCGGGATAATCAGCTAAAAACAAGAAAACTTGGTGTCTCGACGGGAAAATACCCGAGTTAACTTTGCAAAATGCTAAGTCCATCCCATGAAGTTTTTTTCCCAACCACTCCGCATAGAAAAGGTGGTAGTAGAAACTTTCCATGTACCCATTTGATCAGAAATTGGAAGTTCTAGTGCCATGTTTAAAGGTTGAAAACGAACAGAGGTTTGCGGCCCCTTCTCGTGCCGTTGTTTGCCCCTAGGGATCCAAGTAAGCCCCATAGCAAACGATCAAAATTTCCAATTAGAAATTTTCCTCAAAATAGTTTAAGGGTCCAATAAATATGCCTCCAGGATAGGCCTGACCTATGCAGCCCCAGGGGCAAAGGCCCAAAGTTGGCAATTTACCCATAGTTTAGGAATATATTTGAAGTGAAAAAGAAAGAATGTTTGATCTGGGTTCTCAGATTAACTTGAAATTTTCAGGGATCATTTCCTGGGCCGAGGGTACTACCTATTTTTTGGAAGGCATGACGGTGTAATGGTCTAAAAAGACCAGACACATTTTCTGTATCTGATAAGTTTAAATTCTACAACCGCAAGTCCCTGCGCAAAGAGGACATCCACAAGTTCCTAGGCCAAGGAGACACTACTGGGAAAAAATTAGGTTGGGGGAAAGGCACCTTCTAAAAGGATTAAAACTTGGTTGAATTTGGGCGAAGTTAAAATATATGGGCCCTTAGGTCAAGGGGCCCCCAAGTAAAAAAAGAATAGTTCAGCAGATAATACCATCTACCTTAGTTCTGTCCTAGGATGGATGGATAGATGATAGACTATGTATCAACAGGTGGAATGACATCGTTTTTATACAATTCTCGGCTTTTCCTACAATTAGCCGTCGCTTGATGCCGACAACTTGATTTTAATTCAAAATTAACGGGCTCAAGTGTAAGTTCCTGGGACAAGGCTCAGATGTACAAAGAAAAACAAAACAAAAAACACAAAATATAGACTAAAACTCCTGATGATATAGGACTGAAAATTGTATTCAGAAGTTGCAGGACCAAGAGTGACGGGAGAAAAATTTTGATTGTGGTTCGGGTCCCCAAAAAACGGATTAGCGATCAGCTTCAAACTTTAAAGATTTTTATTTCAACCTAGGTCGAGGGAAAATCAAATTACTTCAAGAGTGAGAGGGGGCGTTAGGGACACTTGACTTGACTTACTTGACTTAATGCTCCTGCCGAAATGCTTCCGGCGTCGAGAGTGATGCTACATGGTGCCTCCATTTAGACCGGTCTCTTGCAAGGATGTGGACGTCCTCCTGAATATTTGCCATGGCTAAGAAGGCACCTGTCATGTCCTTCCATCTGGTTGGGGGACGACCTCTTGGGTGGTTCCCGCCGTGCAGCACAGGATCAAAGTCAAAAATCGTTCGTATGGGAGTGTCGGGGGGCATGCGAAGGAGATGTCCGAACCTGCGTAGTGTTCGTTGGGCGAGTTGGACTGAGAAGGGCGTTTGAGCAGTTAACGCCAGGAGGTTCTCGTTGCTAACAAAATCGTGCCAGCGTAGTCCTTTAATGCGGCGAAGATGTTTAGTTTGGGCTATATTTACGGTGCTAAGCACAGACTGAGTGGCTGGCCAGGTTTCAACTCCATAAAGAAGCATGGATCCCACCGAAGCATTGTATATGCGCAGCTTGGTCCTACGGCTGATAAAAGGTTTCCTCCAAAGGGCACTTAGTCTTCCCACTATAGCTGAGGCTTTGGCAATTCGGTGCATTAGATCTTTGAGGATTGATCCGTCATTTGAGAGGATAAAGCCAAGGTATGTAAATTCTTCAACAATCTCATCTGGTTTGTCACCGACCATTAGGACTGGCGGGGACGCGGTGAGTTACAGGGCTCAAAAAACATCACTTTTGTCTTCTGCCAATTAATCGACAGCCCTATCTTTAAGGCTTCATCAGCAAGGATCTGTAGGGCTACTGTGAGCTTCGACGGTGAATCGGAGACAAGCAATCAATCGTCTGCCATTGACTTGCACGCAGTTCTCAGTCCCTTCGTGGAGCCGCTCAAAAAGGTTGCAGTACTTCGCTGGTGGTCCCGTTGTTTTCAGTATGAGCCAGAGTGATTGCCGGTCGACAGAATCAAAAGCAGCCTTGAAATCCACAAAGGCAACATATGCTTTTTGTTGAAATTCTCGAGTCTTTTCTATCAGCTGCCGCATTGTGAATATTTGCTCCACGGTGGACCTTCCTGGCATGAAGCCAGCCTGTTGGATTCTTCGTTGGCTTCTGAGGAACGTGGTACAGCCCCCCCCCCCCAAAAAAAAGAAAAGGTCGCTTAATTATAATTTTTCTGATAGGTCTGGAGCTTAAAAATGTAAGTCTGTTGGACAAAAAGATCCCAACGTAAAAAAAGCGAGGAGAGTACAAGCTTAAAGAACTTTATTCCAACCATCTGGAAACTTATGTGGTAAGTAAGTCCTTAAGCCAAGGGAACCACAACGCACACACACACTCACAAGATCATACTGGTTCGCCCAAAAATGAGTCAGAAAAAGAATTATTTTCTCTGAGTGACTCTCAAATTTGTGACTGTGAGCACGAGCCCACCGAAAATGGGCCGAAAAACTTTTTTTTTTTCCGATTGACTTGAAACTTTTATATGTCCCAAGAAAACGCAAATACACAAAAAAAAAGGGGGAAAAAAGCTCGGACTTGGATAACAACATTTTGCAAACTCTATTTTTTTTTTATCTCGAACCAAGAGACTGAAAGAACCGCGACGCCTAAAATGTACGTATATGTTTTGTGTCTCCTACTGCCTTGAAAATTGCATCAATACGTTCTGGCCCATGTAGACTCTAATGCAGAAAAGTAGGAAACTAATTTTGGCTGAATCGATTCGTGAGGCTTGAAAACAAACCCAAATTGGTTTAATCTGTGATCCTACTCAAAACTTAAAGGACATTTAAGAAAGCTCTCAAAATCTTCATAAATTCTTTCATTTCGCAAGCCTTTTTATCTAAATGGCTGAAACCATCTGCAAATTCTAATTCTAAGAGAGCTTTACCTTAAAATGAATACAATGTTCTTCTATAGCCTTAGTCGTGTTCCTTAGGATGAAGTCCATCAAACTAACCCATATGAACAGGGATAGGATGCATCCTTTTAACACCTGATTTTGCACGAACAAACTAATACATTCATTTCCTACCTTAACAGATATAAAATTATTCTCGTACATAACACTAATAACTTTAATGAATATATCCGGTAGACAATATAAGGACAGAACCTCGCTGTAGCTTTTTTATCAGGTGAATCAAATGTCTGTTCAACATCTACAAAACAGAGGACTATATTTTTCAACTTTTTTTTTCAACGATCGTTCAGATTAGTGAACTGCTTTTGTAAGTGCACCACTTTTGATTTTAAATTAGTACTTACGGGCATCGAGCAATTGTTTAATTATAGAAAAAGCCAAGACAGATAGTCCAAGTGAGTGAGAGGCAAAATCTGGCAAAAGCTCTTTTTAGGATCGTATAGAAATGATGTGATTTCCCTTGATGATAGATAAATCTATCATCCATCCGTCCATACATCATTCCTAGGGTAGAAATAAAGTAGATAGTCATAGAACTAAGGGATAAAAGATCAGATTGATTTTGGGTTGGCGCGTGACGGACAATGTCCACTGGACTTGTATGCAAAATGGGGGACTGAATTTGCTTGGACTCACAGGCGAACAAGTAACCTAAGCCTAATAGGCTTGGCCGCTTGTAATCTAAAGGTGGAATACCGTGTCATAGGATTGACACGTGACAAACAAGTCACCTGGACTCGCAGGCGAATGGTGAGACCTATAGTTTTCTAAGTGTTTGGTTAAATGGCACGGGTAAACGGCGGGAGTAAGTATAACTCTTTTATGTGACAAATACTTGTGTGTTAGCTATTGGAAAGGCACACCCGCTTAGTCTCAGGCAGGTTGACCAAGAATTTAGAATTTACGCAGTACCGTTAATTTACCAGGAATAACAGGCAAACAAGCGTCCAAAGCCTAATAGCGGGGCCCCAGCTACCTAGAGCGTCAGGCAGGCAAGTGACTCGATTCACAAGCCCAAATAGTGGATATAACAAAAAGTTCATCAAATATTGGTTGACGAACAGGTTGCCTGAATTTGTAAGGCAACAAGCATCTACTGCTCAATAGGGGGAATCGTCTGCCTAAAGTGTCAGGCGAATGACCCAATTCATCTTCTGATATAACTACATTTTTAAGTTTTTCAACTAAATCTACGAATTTACTTGTGTAGGACTTTGGGAATACAACAAAGGTTTGAAAGCTGTACATAGCCATTTTCCAATATTGGAAGCTACGATATACCTTGAGGAAATGTCTTGTTTATGAAATTTTGATAAATCCCAGAATTTCGGACGAAAGCTACCACGGGGGATAATTTATTATGTAATTGTGAAGTAATTCTACCGTTTTTTTAGAGTCTTTGATTCATTTATCAATGAATCAGCAGACTGATCGGTATGATCTTGAATTACCGATAGATATGAAGTTTTGTCGTTTAACAAGGAAACAATTTTATTGTCAAAACCATTCGTATCCATGACAATTAGTTAACTCCTTTTGTCTGCTTTAGTTATTATACTAGACGGGTCTTTTTGGAGATTAGATACTAATTTTAGGTCTCGCGAATTTTTTGGTGTCAATCAGTTAGAAACTTGGCTTTTTTGTTGCTTTTGTAAAGGTTATGAATTAGACAAGACTCACAAAACCTACCAGCATCTGGGTTAGAAACAGATGTATAGCATTTGTGCGAAAAGGACTCTAGAGAGGAAACTATATCTACCATAGGAGTCCATGAATGAATCTCAGAATATAGGTGCGGTCACTCATTAAAGTTCCGTCCTTCAGACTTTCCACTTTTTTTTATTAAGTCGTTCCTTTGATAAGCGGAAATCATGACGAAACAAATTCCTATCTAACCTAGAAACCTGACAAAAATCTACCGTGGACAGATTTTCAAATAAGAATTTTTCAAAGATTTTATTTCCCAAAGGAAAAACGCTTCTTTTTTGTTTTTGTCTTTAATAATGTGAATTAATGTTTTTAATAAGCGAATTGGGCCTCTTTCTGGGTGTTTAATTGCAATCTGTATCTTAAAGAATTGGGGACAACATTTTCTTTTCTGCAGGATTCTAAAAATTTGTGTTGATTAATTATATTAGCGTGTTTTTTGCTAAAATTAATAAAATAAAAGATATCATAGGTCAACTGCTCTCCATAAACTATACGAAAGTAACGACAAAAACCACACTAATATAATTAAGTAAAACAATAGGGAATTTTTAAGACAGTGTAACTTCCTCAAACCTCAAATGAATCCAAGGGCGGTCCTCAGCAAAACTGTATAAATAAAATAAGAGTTACAGTAAAATACGACCTTTAAAACTAAAATTAAAATTAAAAAAGTCCCAGAATCATTAATTCAACGAAGTTCAACCAGGACTGATAGATATAACAAAACAAAATGAGGCAATTCATTCAGGTGAAGTAAAAAATTAGAACACATTTATTATGCTATTCTTGGCTTTTCGGCAGCTAGCCTCAAGGGTCTTTTAGTAACAGGTCTGACTACTGGTATTGACTACTGTTTCTTTAATACATTTGTCAACTCACTTTAATTAAATTTTGTGCATAAAGCATTGAGTGAGTACTCTCCCGAGTCCCTATTTTAAAAAATATGAGTTTAGTTTCTATTGCCTCACGAACAACCTATTTTATACCTAGGCCATTGCTAATGAGGGAGGATTTTGCAAAAAGTAATGTATGGCTGGGGTTATCAAAAACATGGTCGCTTAGAGCAGAATCAAAAGAAATATGTTTTTAAATGAAACGTTTAATGAGAAAAAATTCTAAATTTACTTAAAGTGGTAGCTTTTGTCTAGAATCAACAAAAAAGAAATTTGTAGTGTAAACAGATTTCAAGGAATTCAAAAATTTCGAAAGAGCCTCGGCTCCTTAAATATGAGTCAAATCGAAACAAATAATCACACCAGCAAAATCACCATCGTTGAACCCGTTGGAACAGAGGTTTTAAAGTTGTCCATATTAAAAACCAAGTGGAATGCTGATTAAAGTCAAAATGTCGTCAGATGTAAATTCTGAGGCAGCAAGTTGTCTCAACCTTATTGAAAAACCATATTTAGCTTCACAGTTCACAAGAGTATGCTGCCACGCGGAGGCGCACTCGTCATTAAAGCTTTCATCCCTGTATTTCATAGAGCATTCCAGTGATCCAATAAACAGTCACTTATTTCGTTTATTTTAAAGGTTTCTGTCACCTCCTCGCCTCTTCAAAATCCTGAATTTATCAATGGATGGCATTCAAAGATGCAATATATTAAATCGCCTCCTCTAGGGCACATGGTTTACCCGTTATATAATAACATGGTGCGACTGTTTTCAGATGAGTGATTACCTGGTAATTACCACCATTAGGCTGCCAATCGCACAAAAGTAAGATTGCCATGTTGGAATCCCATACCAATTAGTTAATACTTCGATTTTACGAGGATGCGATTTCAAATCTTGGAGTTGGCATTTTTTTTCTTCTCTTTTTTGCAATTTTGAGGTTGCTCTTACTATATCAACAAGATTAGGTATAACTAAATTCTGACCATCAGTTCATAGCATATGCCCAATTACTAACTACATGTACAACCGATGACACCCAATGTGGATACCTAATTGATAAATACACAAGTTAAATCGATTTTTTTTTTTTGAATGGAAGTATTTTTATGTTCCCAACGACAATATTGAAATGTGTTATAAAGTTAGGCACAAGGAAGCACTTGAACGTTACGAGTAGGATTTTGAGAGGGGTTACAGCCTCCTCCAATCCAAAGCAATGTTCAATTTTTGACAGCCCCCCCCCGCTAAATACTTTCATTAATGATTATTTTTATAATTTTCATCTGATAATTAATAATTCATAAAAATTGGTTCCAAGACAACATTGTTCATGTGTAATATAGAGAGAAAAAAGGAGAGCGAAAAAAAAGGACAAAACAAACAAGGACAATTTTCAGCCTGTGAATATAGAAAACAAAACATATTTCAACAAAGACATCCGCTAAACCGTCTTCAGTGCTCAATGCGTCTTCGTGAAGGTTGCTTGCAAAAGCTGGTTTTTCTTTTACAGCAAGTCACTTTTTCGCTTTCGTGAAGGATTTTTGAGAGATTAGTTTTGCTTTTATAGCGCAAATCATTTTTTGGCTTTCATATAGGTTACTACCAAGGATTTTTTTTTTTTTTTTTATTAATAGCATATTCACTTTTTTTCCTTTTGTAAAGTCTTCCAAAGGTTATTTTTCTTCTTTTTTTGTGTTTTTTTATTGCATAAGTATATTTATTAGCACTACAGAGGGCTTAGTAGTGGCAGTCCGGGAAACAATCTTGATTCTCCTCCCCGTCTAATAAAAAGGTTTTGGCCAAATTTTCAAAAAATTTTCATTTATGAACAAAACTTTCGTTTATTAAAAAAACGTGAATATAAAATATCACAGAAAACATTTAAATTAATGAAATTTGGTCTACTTACTTTAAATTTAAAAAAAAATGGTGATGAATATATGGTAAAAATTGAAATTTGGATTCAAATTATTTATACTTTATTTATTTATTATATATTTGTGCTTTATTTAATAAATTTATTTATACTGCCGATTGCGCCCTCTGCTTTATTTTAATACAAGTAAAATTTTAAAAATTGCAAAATGATAATAACCGTTACATTATTTAAAATTTCTGCATCCGGGGCAAGTACCCCTCTGCCCCCCCCCCCCCTAAAATCACGTCTGGGGCTTAGCGGAGATCTTTGGTGAAATATATGTTCCGTTTTTTTTTATTTGCTAGTCGAAAATTATCATCGATCCTGTTTGTTTTTTGTTTTTTTTTTTTCATTCTTCATTTTTTTCTTACTAGTCCACAAAATATTTTAACGGTAGTTCGTTATGCAGGCACCTTTTCATTTTGAAAAAGAAGTAGAAAAAAGAAGCCAAGCTTCGAGATCAGCTGAGTGAATTTCGTACAATATAAATGCCAGTCAGTAAAAAAAAAAAAAAAAAAAAAAAAAAAAAAAAAAAAAAAAAAAAAAAAAAAAAAAAAAAAAAAAGACAAACCATCGCCACCGTCTTGATTTCCCCAGTCCCAATCTGGCCCTCGAACAACTTTTGAACCAAAGAATATCCCCTTCAAAGGTGTTTTTTTAGAATGCTTCCTTGGTGGCATGAGACTCCTGAAAATAGAAGGAATTAGAGCACCTTTTTTTTTAATCATTACTTTGTACACACCTGTAAAAAAAAAGGGGGGGATTTTCTTTTTCACAATAACTGAAAAGAAACCCCTGTCTCCTCCTCCCCCCCCCCCCCCAAGGGTAAGCCCTATTTGCACTTATGTGCTTAAACCTTATACACTAATGCTCTAGTTCAAGTTCAACATATTTCTTAATGGGGGGAGGGAGGTATTTAGGGGATCAAGACGGAATGCTACACCTGCATTTTCAAATTCCTAATGATAAGTACTTCAAATAAATATACGGGGGAGGAAGCAGACCTATGGTCTTCCTTTATTTGAAAGAATAATTTAAGCATTCAACATATAGTGCATTCGAGCATGCCTTACCGGACTCATCGGCTAAACACGAACTTCCCCGGATGTAATCTTTAAAAACAGCAATTAATACTCGTCTGGCAACTTGTTAACTGAAACACTACGGACAATTAGGCAAATATCAACATCAACCACGTGTATTCCAATGTAATAGCTTATCTAAAAATATTTTTCTCTGTATATAATTTCATACTTTCTTTAATTTTTTAAAAGATTGAATCTTTTCTTGACATATGATCTCCATTATCCTTACTTATCCTGCATTTTACGGGATTAGCATACATAACTTACCCTACGACTAATTCAGACCGTTTCAAGTAGTAATCACTAAAAAGGGACGCTAGAACTTATGATTTAAGTTTGAATGAACCCTCTCTCGATTCTCTACTTGTATAGTGCAACTTGAAAATTCCCAGTAGGGCTCTATAATATGTTGAACCTGATAGTGTGATTTTCATTAAGATCGCTAGACTTTTTGAGGGTGTTTCCCCCTTTTTCTAAAGTCAGACAATCTTTTTCAGGATCGGGGATTTAATGATCAACATTAAACCTGACGAATTTGATATATGTTTGGATTCAGCATAAAAAAGGAACTCTTTTGATGCATTAATTTTTATCAGAATTCTGGTTTTTTTTTAGAATTTCGGTTATCATTGGGCCGAGTTGCTCCCTGTTTAGTAGTTTGGTACCACTGTTTAAGTACCGCAGTTTAAGTACCAAGTACTTAATATTACGCTTTTTTTAGTTAGTTTTTATTTCAGTAAAGCGCTATTTTCACAGAATTCTACAGGTATAGGCAGTTATTACGAGTCAGTTTATTTGAGCTCGTTTTTTAAAATATACTACTATGTTGTACAGACTAGGAAGTATTTGTGCTTTTAAGCTTGAATGCTCCAAAAACGTTCAAAAATGTGGGCATCGTTACCACAGAATAGATTGATCATAGATCCTGTGATAAGGGGGATCATAGACATAGACACAAATCACGAGTTGCATTGCGAGCCCTAGAAGGACAAAAAGTTTATGAGAGGATGTTAGACAGTGATTGAGGTAGGCGCAGCAAAAAGATGGCAAACGTTCGACAATTGCGCAGGCTTATGTGAAGCTGAAATACGAAATAACTTTTAAAAAAAACAGACTGAGGTGGGATATCTAAAAAATAACAAATATAATTTTTAAGAAATAGAAGAAAATATAGAGAAATAGAAGAAGAAATAGATTCTATCTTTTAAGAAATAGAAGAAGAAATAGAGGAAGAAAGAGGAAAAGAGCTAGAAGAACTTGGGCAAGAGGAAATGGACCTGCAGGACGTGGTCGTGGACGGATTAGAAAAAGGGCAAGAAGAAAATGAGTATGAGGACACGTTGAAAAAAAACCTGAAGAGGCTGGGCTAAAAAAATTGGGCGGGCAGTTCCTTCAAGTAAAACCGCTAACTTAAAAATTATTAACAGAGAAGAAGCCAGGCATTCTAAAGAATACAAGCGAGGCTCTGATATAAGTACCAAATATCAGATTTTATTGGCCCTAAAAATGTAGTGAAGAAGTTTGGGGAGGGCATCCACCCTATGTTTAGGATAACCCTGAATCTTCAGAAAAAAGAAAGAAAAAGAGATTGATTCTTTAAAAATATTAAATGAAAAAACAAGTTTTTTAACTGAAAGTAAGGAGCGACATTAAAACCTAAAACAAACAGAAATTACTCCGTATATTAAAGGGGCTTTTCCCTCCACAGCGCCCCGCTCTTTACGCTAAAATTTGACTCTTTCTCTCAACTTCACTTTTTGAAACAGTAAAAAACTTTAGCGTAAAGAGCAGGGCGTTGAGGAGGGAAAAGCTAAAACATATATATATCAAGTTTCATTAAGATCCGATCACCTATTCGTAAGATAAAAATACCCCAATTTTCACGTTTTCCAAGAATTCCGGTTTCTTCCTCCAACTCCCCCCAATGTCACAGGATCTGGTCGGAATTTAAAATTAAAGCTTTAAAGCACAAGATCCTTCTAAATATAAAATTTTATTAAGATCTGGTCACCCATTCGTAAGTTACGAATACCTCGTTTTTCCGAATTACCCCCCCCCCCCCAAAAAAAAAAAAAAAAAACTCCACCACAGAGAGTGGATCCGGTCCGGTTATGTCAGTAAAGTATCTTAGACAGGTTTTTATTCTTCCCATCCACTTTCATCGTGATCTCTCCGCTTTAAGTATTTTCTAAGATTTCCGGTCCCCCCCCAATGACGCTGGATCCGGTTGAGATTAAAAATAAGAGATATGAGTTACGTGGTCCTTCTAAATATGAAGTTTCATGAAGATCCGATCACTCCTTCATAAGTTAAAAATACGTCATTTTTTCTTATTTTACAGAATTAGCCCCCCCCCCCCCCCAATAGAGCGGATCCTTTCCAATTATGTCAATTACGTATCTAAGACTTCTGCTTATTTTTCCCACCAAGTTTCATCCCGATCCCTCCAAATTAAGCGTTTTCCATGATTTTACGTCCCCACCCCCCAAACCCCCCAGTATCACCAGATCCGGTCGGGATTTAAAATAAGAGCTTTGAGACACGATATACTTCTAAAATATCAAATTTCATTGAGATCCGATCATCCGTTCATAAGTTAAAAATACTTCATTTTTTCTATAAAAAAATTTTTAATTAACCCCCCCCCCCAACTACCCCAGAGAGCAGATCTGTTCCGGATATGTCAATCATGTATCTAGGACTTGTGCTTATTTTTCCCACCAAGTTTCATCCCGATCCCTCCACTCTAAGTGCTTTCCAAGATTTTGGGTTCCCCCCTGCCAACTCCCCTCCAATGTCACCAGATCCGGTCTGGATTTAAAATAACAGCTTTGAGACACGATATCCTTCCAAACATCAAATTTCATTAAGATCTGATCAACCGTTCTTAAGTTAAAAATACTTCATTTTTCTATTTTTCCGAATTAACCGGCCCCCCACCCCCAGATGATCAAATCGGGAAAAACAACTATTTCTAATTTAATCTGGTCCGGTTCCTGATACGCCTGCCAAATTTCATCGTCCTAGCTTACCTGGAAGTGCCTAAAGTAGCAAAACCGGGACCGACAGACCGACGGAATTTGCGATGGTTAATACCAAGTGCCATAAAAATTGAATCGATTTTATGTCCCGTTTTCAAATATCTATCTAATGTAAGCTTTTGCCACGGTTTTCAACACACTCCATTATGTTAGCACTATTTTTAACTGTATCTTAAACAAGATAGACATATACAAAATGTTGTATTTAATTATCACCTGTATATTACCTAGAGCATGAAGTGAATAAAATCCACTTCATTATTTATGGGCAAGACTCAACTTTTAAGTTTTAGGGAGCAAGTCTAAAAGACGGAATTTTGAAAATACTAGGTACATCAAAAGAATTGGATTTTTATGCTGATTCCAAATATTTACCAGAATTGAATTTATTAAATATATTTATTAAATGTAAATTAGATTTATCAATATGTAAAATTTATTAAATTCTACGTTACCCATCAAAAATGACGAGCCTGGGAAAATTTGCCAAATTTTTGAAAAGGGGGAAATCTCCGAATGTCAAGCGCCGCCGTGCAAAAAGTAGGGCAGAAAAGTAGCAATGTTACTTGGCAGTTTTCAAATTTATAGGCAGATTTTTTCGGAGAATACGATTTTTGCATATGAACAAACTTTTTACTCAAAGAAAAGCCGACAAAACACAAGTTGTGCAGCTTTGGTCTTTTATCTGCACACAAGTTGTGCAGCTAAAGTGTCGGCAGCTTTCGGAATTCGGTCAAATTTAGCTACTGGCAGCTTTGGAATTTTTTCCATAAATGGTCAGGCGATCTTATTGAAAATCACATAACCCGAGCCAGCATTTGGGGGAACCATAATGTAGATGTTTCAAACTTGTATCTACAAAAACGTGAAATCTTTTGTTTGCTTTTTTTATGGTCAGAAGAAAGATCATGGATGTTTTTTTTTTTTTTAGAGATGATCATAGCAAACCAATTTTAAATTTGGATTGAGTTAAACTTTATTTAAAAAAAACGATACATCATTCAATCATTTGACAAGTAGCCGTCCAAGAAGAAACAAAGCTCGGAAGACAAACGACTAAAACAATCAATATCAATAAATTCAACTAAATTACTAAAATAGATATATATATATATATATATATATATATATATATATATATATATATATATATATATATATATATATATATATATATATATATATAAACAAGAGCTAAGAGCTCATATGGCACTTGTGACGAGGTCGGAGGAGCCAAAAGCTCATATGGTATGAGCTCTAGCAAAATTCTAAGAATCAATAGATTGCTTTAAAAGGACAATCAGAGGCCTAACGCCAGTCGGGTTTTAAAATAAGAGCTCTGAGTCACGAGGTCCTTCTAAATATCAAAATTCATTAATATCCGATCACCCACTCATAGGTTAAGAATACCTCAATTTTTCTAATTTTTCCTCACCCTTCAGCTCCCCAGATGGTCGAATCGGGGAAAACGACTTTATCAAGTCAATTTGTGCAGCTCCCTGACACGCCTACCAATTTTTATCGTCCTAGCACGTCCAGAAGCACAAACTCGCGAAAGCACTGAACCCCACCTCCTAACTCCCCCAAAGAAAGCTGATCCCGGTTACGTCAATCACGCATGTACGACATTTATAAGCGTTTTCCAAGATTTCTGATTTCCCCCTCCAACTCCCCCCAATGTCAACAGATCTGGTCGGGCTTTGAAACAAGAGCTCTGAGACACGAGTTCCTTCTAAATATCAAATTCCATCAAGATCCGGTCCCCCGTTCTTAAGTTAAAAATACCTCGATTTTTCTAATTTTTCCAAACTAACAACCCCCAGCTCCCCCAAACAGAACGGATCCGTACCAATTATGTCAATCTCGTATCTATAGCTTGTCCTTATTTATACCATCAAGTTTCATCCCGATCTCTCCACTCTAAGCGTTTTCCAAGATTTCTGTTTCCCCCTCCAAGCCTCTATATCCCCAGATCCGGTTCGAATTGAAAATGGAGCATCTGAGACATAAGATTCTTCTATATATCAAGTTTCATTAAGATCCGATCACCCATTCGTAAGACACCTCGATTTTCACGTTTTCCAAGAATTCCAGTTTCCCCCTCAACTCCCTTCAGTGTCACCGGATCTGGTCGAGATCTAAAATGCAAGCACAAGATCCTTCTAGATATCAAATTTCATTAAGATCTGATCACCCGTTCGTAAGTTACGAATCCCTCATTTTTTTTCTAATTTTTTCGAATTAGTCAGGATCCGGTCGGGATTCAAAAAAAAGAGATATGAGTTTCGAGCTCCTTCTATATATAAAATTTCATTAAGATACGGTCACTGTTCTTAAGTTAAAAATACCTCATTTTCTCTAATTTTTTAAAAATAGCCCTCTCCCCATCCTGTCAATCCTGTATCTAGGACGTGTGCTTATTTTTCCCACCAAGTTTCATCCCGATCCCTCCACTCTAAGCGTTTTCCCAGATTTTAGGTTCCGCCCCGCCAAATTCCCCTTCACCGGATCCGGTCGGGATTTAAAATAAGAGCTCCGAGACATGATTTCCTTTCAAACATCAAATTTCATTCAGTCCGATCACTCCTTCGTAAGTTAAAAATACCTCATTTTTTTAATTTTTCAGAATTAACCCTCCTCCCCAGACTCCCCCGAAGAGAGCGGATCCGTTCCGGTTATTTCAATCACGTATCTAAGACTTATGATTATTTTTACCACCAAGTTTCAACCCGATCCCTCCACTCTAAGCGTTTTCCAAGATTTTAGGTCTCCCCCAATGTCACCAGATCCGGTTTCCAAACATCAATTTCATGAAGATCCGATCACTCCTTCGTAATTTAAAAATACCTCATTTTTTTCTAATTTTTCCGAATTAACCCTTCCCCCCCCTAACTCCCCCAAAGAGAGCAGATCCGTTCCAGTTACGTCAATCACATATCTAGGACTTGTGCTTATTTTTCCCACCAACTTTCATCCCGATCCCTCCACTCTAAGCGTTTTCCAAGATTTAAGGCCCCCCTCAATTCCCCCCAATGTCACCGGATCCAATCGAGATTTAAAATAAGAGCTCTGAGACACGATATCCTTTCAAACTTCAAATTTCATTAAGATCTGATCACTCCTTCGTAAGTTAAAAATACCTCATTTTTTCTACTTTTCAGAATTACTCCCCCCCCCCCCTCCCCAAAACAGAGCAGATCCGTTCCAATTATATCAATCACGTATCTAGGACTTTTGCTTATTTTTTCCACCAAGTTTCATCCCAATCCCTCCAGTCTAAGCGTTTTCCAAGATTTCAGGTTCCCCCCTCCAGCCCCCCCCCCAATGTCACCAGATCTGGTCGGGATTTAAAGACAGAGCTCTGAGACACGATATCCTTCCAAACATCAAATTTCATTAAGATCCCATCACCCGTTCGTAAGTTGAAAATACCTCATTTTTTCTATTTTTCCGAATTTACGGGCCCCCCCCACTCCTCCCCAGATGGTTAAATCGGGGAAAAGGCTATATATAGTTTAATCTGGTCCGGTCCCTGATACGCCTGCCAAATTTCATCGTCCTAGCTTACCTGGAAGTACCTAAAGTAGCAAAACCGGGACAGACCGACAGAATTTGCGATTGCTATATGTCACTTGGTTAATACCAAGTGCCATAAAAACAATCTGTCTCACCAATAAAGATATATATATATATATATATATATATATATATATATATATATATATATATATATATATATATATATATATATATATATATATATATATATATATATATATATATATATATAAATGAAAAAAGACCACACAAACAATGGTTCCTCACCCTCCACTCCCAATAAATACTCCTTAAATCTTTTCTTAAATTGCTGTAGATGTTCAGCATTGTCCTAGACGGCTCACTTGAACCAAAATCAAAATTTCTAGTACCTTTTTAAGTGATTGGAGGTCAACTAGCCCCTCCTCGTGCCCCCTTTTCCCCAAAGACATCCAATCAAAATCATGAGATATACATTTGATTCAGCATAGTTAAAAGGTCCAATAACTATGCTTTTGGGATGACATGCCCCCCCCCCACAGTCCCAAGAGAAATGGCTGTAACATATAGGCAATTTTGAGATGAATTTTCTGCCCGGTGGGGGAGGGTGCACGGAAGAATTTTCTGTGAGGGAAAAAGTTTCCAGAATAAATTTTACACTGGGGAAGAGGGGAAGGAAGGGTAATTCCTGGTATGATTGGACATAAGGTAAGAAATTAAATTAAAAAAAGTTATTTTTAAAGTAAAATTAAGGAGCAATATTAAAACCCAAGACGAAAAGAAATTATTCTGTATATGAGGGGGACTGTCCCTTCCTCAACCTTTGCTCTTTACGCAAAAGCTTGACTTTCTTTTCTTTTCTTTTTTATTTAATTTGGAATAAGGTCCAAGCAGAATTGAAATTTTTAGGGCACTTGTCAGTCATCTTATCGTTATGTTTGGAATAAACATGTTTTCTTTTGTTTTCAAGACAATTCTTATCCTTTTTTTTACATATATACATCGCTTCAAAATTTGTCATGCTCCAAAAAACAACCAGTTAGCCAGCCTTGCTGCTTTAATATAGCACATAGCTAAAATAGAAAATACCATTGAAATAGAAATAAGAAGGTATTTTGTATTGTCTACGGAGACAATTGCCCCCCCCCCACCTTACCCCATTGGTACCCTTGCCAAAGAAATCATTTGGTGGATGTTTAAGTTGAATAGCTTCAGATACTCAAACGATCAGATTCACACACAAGTATCTTCAGATAAAAATAAAAGAAAAAAGAAGAAAGCTTTTGTTTTAACAGCCAAATTAGACAATGCAACATATTAATATGGTCAACAACATAACTAGAGAAAAATTTATCGAACATAAGCAAGTAACAAATACCTAACAAACTTGTGACTACTCAGTTTACACATAAAGATATCCATAGAAAGAGGAATGAATGAATGAATGAATGACTGTATTTAAAGCCATTTTTCAGGCCGTATACATACATATATAACAACAAACAAACTAAATTATGTAACAATCGACTTTCGAATAACAAGACCCTTCCGGGCAAAATTTGCCACTGCTACTATATTTATTTTCGACGTCGACTTCAAAGTTCCAAGAAGGGGCTCACGACCATCCACCCCAAGAAAGCTCCCTCTTAACTCATTTAGCCCCTGACACCTGAAAAGAAAATGGTCTAGCCCATCAAGATCACCGCAAATTGGACAAGTATACCGCATTTCCGGGTGACACCTATTTTTCCAAATACTGTGAAGAGGGAGACAGTTTGCTCGCACCTGCATCCAAGACCTCAGGGATTCTTTTGGAATCCCTAATTTAAAATATAACTCTTCACCATAATTTTCTTTCACCTTATAGTAAGAAATTAAGCTTTCCGACTGGCTAAGGTCATTCCATCATTTCTGAATTTCTTGGTCTTCCAGCCTTGTTTGGATCTCTGAGAGAAAGGCTTTTTGATCTGAGATTGGGCCCTCTCCTCCATTGCATGCATACGATAGACCTGTGCTGTCCAGTAGTTTTTTGACATGGAAGGGCCATGACAATTTTTGTCCCAGGGTAAGTAATTCATCATACGCTGCTCTGATGAGTCTTGAGGAGGGACATTGCAGTATTTTCAGCCAAAACTTAATTAATTGGATCTGTCTATGTTTTCTCATGGAGAAAAGTCCCAAATCTCCCTTGATGAAAAGTGTGTGAGTTGTGGCGTGCAGACCGAGCATTCGTTTATAATATTGTAGCTGTAGTTTCTAATGAATTTGCCACTTCTAGGCCCCACACTTCCCCTCCATAGTGGAGGATTGGCCTTATTTTTGAGTTGAACATGTTTTTGTGCATCTTTAAGTCACCTATTCCCGTCAAATGAACAGCGTTGCCATTGCTGCTTTTCCTCGATTTGCCATCTTCGAAATATGATAGCTCCATCTTCCGTTCGATGTTAGATGGAATCCTAAATATATTGCCTGAGACACAACCTTCACAGCTTCACCAGTCAAATTAAAACTTTCTTCATCTTTATTTCCTGTTGATTGTCTACGGCAAAAAATCATCACCTCTGTCTTTTTTGTGTTAATTTCCAGTTTCTTTTCCTTTAAATATTCAGCTGTTAAATCTAACAGAGTTTGTAGCTCCGAATTGGATCTGGCGAACAAGGCAATATCATCGGCAAATAATAGTAATGATAATACTTTATTTCCAAGGTGTACAACTGGCGCCCACCTTTTTTAAGGTATTCGGCAAGATCATTTATAAAAATAGCAAAAAGTTTCGGTGATAGGGTACTACCCTGTTTTACTCCTTTTACATTAAAAAAAACTCTAGATATACCGCTTCCTGATATCTTTACCACATTTCTGGTCAAACAATACATCGAGAGAAGAACCCTTAAAAAGGGTGACGGAATTCCTGTTCCTAAAAGCGTTCTAAACAGAATTATACGGTCAACATTGTCAAATGCTCTACTTAAATCAAGAAAAGCCACGTACAACTTTCCGTTTCCCTTGCAATACTTACTAATCAATGCATTTAGAACAAACATTCGATCAGATGGTGAGTATCCTTTACGAAAACCGGCTTGCTCTTCTCTCAGAATTTGCCTCTCATCCAGCCATAATTCCAGCCTTTTGTTTAAGATTTTGTCCAAAATTTTTCCAAGACAGTTTCCTAAGCTGATTGGTCGGTAATTCTCGCGCAAACTTGCATCACCTTTCTTAAATAGGGGGATAACTACAGATATCTTCCAAGGATCAGGCCACTTTTTTTCTTTCATAACCAAGTTATACAACCCCAGAAGCAGAGGTAATAAAACTACTTGTAGTACGTTCAAAGCCTTTGCTGGAATTCCATCTGGTCCTGGCGCAGACCCACCTATAGTTTGTTTTATGGCATCTTCTACTTCTTCCCGCTGGATTTGGCGGCAAAGGTGATAATCTTCTTCCAGTAGGGGGTATTCAGTGTGGTCACAAGAGGGGGTTCCGACTTCTTCTGCCAGTTTTTCGAAATCGGATGGGGGCTGTTGTGTGCCAGATGCTGTACCTGCTTCTAGTTTCTCAAAGAAGGGGGGCCACTCGTCTTCCTGCGGAATACATTTGGGGAGCAGTCATTTTTTTTTATGTAACTCTTTTCCAGAATTCCCGGAAATCATTTGTCTTATAGAAATGCGCAAGTTCATTTTGTTCCCGCCATCGAAACTCTAGTTTCTTCATTTTTATCATTAGTTTATATTCTTGAGAGGTGACTCAACAATATAATAATTTCAAGTCATCAAATAAATTTAAGAACGGTTAATTGAACAATGCATACAAACAGCTTCATTCACGGACGCATGCTTGATTTTACTTCGGTGGGCCTGTTACCACAATAATCTTTAATTTTTAGGATTATGGCTGCTTTTTGTGTGTGTGTGCTTTTTTTCATATACTTCGCTTCTTTTTACGAGTGATAAGTTCGGGGCACTTGAGAGTAGATGAGTGTTAAGTCTGGAGAACTACCAAAGCTCCAGCCTTTTAGATACCTCTTGTTCCAAGCCAGGTCGTTCTGGAGGTTTCAGCATAATTCACATATACCTGAAGCTAAAAAAAAAAAAAAATTCCACATTTTTTGCTTTAATGTGACTTGTTGTCATATTGAGTCAAGTTTATGTTAATAAAATGTTTGAACTGAATTTAATTGAAAATATACTTAAAAATTTAGATAAAAAAAAACGCATGTACAATAAATAATTAAGTAAGCATATGATAACAATATAACTCAGCAGATAGCTTACCCAATAGAATCAACTAACAAGTATCTAACAAAGGCGTGAGAAGTATCATGTTTATCGGCCATATAGCAAAGGGTACAAAGATCATAGTTTGGGCAGACATTACATTTCCATAAGGTTCCTGGTATTCCATGCTTCCGACAATTATCACACAAAACTTCTGGATGACTTACACCTGGAATAAAGGCGTTAAAGCATAGTAATAAACTAATCTATAGCACAGAGGTACGATTAAGAGAGAGATCATTACCCCTAGATTTTGCAGGGACCGAAAAATAGCAAATGCAATATAAAAAATGAATAGAGTTATAATACTATAAATGGCAAATGCGCTATACAGACTTTAACTTTAAGGCATTTTTAAAATGACATGGCAAGACATAGTCCCAAAAGAATAAATTAGATTTCGTCTTCATAAGACAAACATTGGATAGGGGTTAGATACTAACCATCCCTTTGGTTCTATTATTTTAAAAAGAGGCTAGAGTTGATTTCATTTGCAGATCGTCAGAGGAGATTCATGGGCAATAAGAAAAATGTTCTTCATTAGTAAGAGCAGATGTTTTTCATTGCTCTCATCCTCATCTCATGGAATAATATGCGAATCCAAGTCAACAGAGAATCAAACAATCCCCCACTCAGTGGCTCAACAGCGTTATCAACCCTCATGAATCATGAGGGTCTAGGCTGACGGCCATCAGGCTTGTCTAAGTTATCATAGTTTAATGCAAAGAAAACAACTTAGAAAAACGCATAAAAATTTGTTTATATACATTTTGTTACGTTTTTACGAGTGGGACGAAGATTCGATGGGAGGGGGGAGGCTCAAAACTCTTCATCCCCCTCCACCTAGATATGACCTTGTTTATTAGTGTTAGGTCCAACTCTCTATGGCCCTAAAAAGTTTTAAATGAAAATAAGGAAGAAGACAATCAGATAATGTACTCACTTAGAAACTTTGCTTTAAGGCAATATGTAGCAGAATATTTCAAGAACAGCTTCCCAAAATTTTACATATGGGTGTGTACCCTATTTTTCATCAGACTGTTTTAGAGTAAACTACAGCTTGGCAAACTTTGCATAAAGACTAAAACTGATCTATTCATGAATATAGCATAATGCTGATGTTCATACAGTCAACCCCAACCCGTATTTACGCCACTGGAGAGCCTTTACTAAAGCGTCTAGACCACTCAAACAAAGGACAATATTACAGGTAAATCTCTCTAACAAATATGCAAAGCATGGCAAGAGAAAAAAACTAGAGAATAAGAAAAAATATAAGTCTTAAAAGCAATTAAGTTTGAATATTATGTGCAAGCTTAAAAGAAGCGTCTTGGCAAATCCTTCATTTCAGGAAGCAATTAGTAGAACAAGGGCCCTAAGCAAGAGCATACCCACCTCTCGGAGGTGTGAGAAAGGATTTCTATAAGTTTGATTTTAGAAAGAATGTACAAAGAATTACCTAATATGGTAGCATTTACTTTTTTATGAGTACTGGGAAAAAACACATGTCATAAGAAATTTATTGAATATTTCTTATCAATTCCAGAAGTCTCGGGAAACACTGTGTCCCTTTTCTTTAGGGAAGTTCACGGATAGAAGGGAAGAGCTTCTGTTCTGACTGCAAAATTGGAAAGGTAATGCAACATATTGTCACAAGTGAACATATGATAAGACAAATAGGCTACTCAACTCCTTTAATGTTTTTGAAGAAATAGGGATCTTTCCCAGAGAGCAAAAACTATTGAAGACTCGTACACAGATGTTCAAATGTTTTGAAATATATAAATAGCATAAATCCTCAGTACAAAACACGAAATGAAAGAAATTATTAAAAACCATCATAAAAAGGAAACTTTAATATTCAGATATTTTGAAGATCTGTTGCCTTTAGAGTAACCATTCTTCGTAGGAAACACAAAATGTAAATCAACTTCAACTAAGAGTGGATAAAATCAGAATTAAAACTAGATACAAGTTCAGTTCAATTTATGAAAGAACAAATATGAATTAAACAAAGTTTTCAAATAGAAACTAGCAATGCAACAGCATGTCAAATTGATCTATAGGATCTATTACTACATTAATTTTATCAACAAAAAAGGTTACACCAAGACATATATAGCATGTTATTCCCCCCCCCCACATGACACTAAATCCATCTAGCCTATTATATACCTTATATGCATCCATTTTTTTCACTCCAATAGTGGAAAATTTTAACCATGGTTAATATCTACAAACTGAATCTCAGAGGTGGCATTACAGTCTTTTACATATTCTTACATGCATGAAGGCATTCTTGTTCTATTCCTTTTTTTTTTATTTTGGTTCATTATAAGTATAAAAATGTATTCTTTGACTCTCCTACCTGTAAAGATAGAAACAATTTCATTACTTTAGAAGCATTTAAAAGATTTCCAGAAATTCCTAGTTTTTGTCTGAAAACAAGACCTTGTTAATGCAGAAATTTGTATAGTTGCTAGAAGATTTATTAATTATTTATAAATAGCAGATTTATTAATATTGCCGAAGGTAAGAAAAGGCCATAATACTTCTAAATAATATAACAGAAAATATTTAATTCATAAGGGAGCTATTTGATAGATGTTCATCCCTGTTAAACCTGACAAAAATTTGGTGGCTCCAAAATTTAATTTTAAGTGGACCTTTATGAAGGAGTATTCTAGTTCATTGCAGATTTATTGCCTCAAAGAAAGCCAAGTACCACTTATCCAGCATACTCATTCAAAACTTTGTTGTTGTTTTTTTTTTTACAACAAGGCTGGATTGAACTCCCCAGAATTGGTTTTAGGCTTCTTTTTTTTCATAAAGAGAAACTGCAGTTATTTTCAAAGTACTTTACCAGTCGGAGCAACATCCAATACCCTGAAATATTGTTACCCAATAATACACCATACTTAACAGATAGGAGAAGACTGGTCCAACTAAAAGGCTTTGATTGTGAGGCGAAGTCTGATGCCAGTAAAGTTTGTTTTTGGGCAATCTTTTTAAGTTTTCTAAAGAGGATGGCTCCCATATTCCTCCTTTATGAAAGTATTATACCTGTGGGACCATTATCCCAGATCCTTAAATCATAAGAATTCTGATATCCAATACGGTAGTTAGTTCTCCAGCCCATATCCCATTGGACAACAACAGTTTTATCTGGGAGATTTTCACTGCCATGTGTTCCTTTGTCAATCACTGTACCAACAAATCCTTCACCACCATCTTGATTACCCCACTTCCAGTCTGGTCCTCTTACGACCCTTACACCAACATCCATATTTTTATATATTGACCTGTAAGAAAGAGGGGAAAATGTCAGCTTTATTTTAAAATTACTCAGTTCATTGCACCATAGTCAACACAGTATGATTAATCATAGTCAATACAGTAGCACTGCCTTAGCATAGAAGAAAGTGTCTTCTTTGTATTACCTTTTTTCTCTTCCCACTTAGTATGGAAGGGTTAATTGAATAAACTTGGTGCTCATTTGATCTGAGTCCCTCGAACAAGGGCCAAAAATTATACAAGTTCCCTATTGTTCACATACAGGTTTTAGTAGAAACAAGGATGGTATGTTTGGCCTTAGCTGTCTGATTGGCTTGAAACTTTCATGAACTGTTCTCTAGGTTCATAGAGTCCCAAATTTTGCAAGGAAGGGCTTTTGGCCAAAAAATTGTTTGGCTCTGCCTGGCCTAAAACTTATATCCATAAGTTTATAAAATTAGGCCATTAAGCCTTAATGTACAAAAAAATAGAGGTTAAAGTCACATGATCCCTCCCCAAATTGGCCAAAAGCAGCATTTCCTATCAGATTGAAACTACTTAGTATACCCATAGGTCCTTAGCCCGAACAACCGCAATGCACAAAACAACTGAAAAACAATATTTTTTATAATTAAATTCTTTGATCTTGTCCCATTGGCTTAAAACTTTCAAGGATTGTTCTTTTTACCAAGGGGACCTCAAGTTATCATGGAGGACATTGGCGTCCAAAAAATAAGTCGAAAAACTTCATAGGCTACTCTTATAGGTTTGAAACTGACACTCTCAAGTCTTTAGATTAACAGGACCACAATTTGCAAAAAAAAATGGTTGAACACATCCACCCCACAAAAATAGGTGATTTCTTTCTAATCAGCTTTAAACTTATGGCCTTGAGTCCTTAGTAAAATGGGCCCTAGTCAAATAAAGTACTTAAATAGCGCTTGTTTAGTAGTGGAAAAGAGTGCGTTGGTATTTTTAACTGAAGTAGTTTCTATTTTATTTTGTTTATCTTTACTGTTCTGTATCTTAAAGCACTTAAATAGCACTAGAAATACAAAGAAAAAAAAAGCTACATACCAAGCAACTCTGTGAATGCAATATTTTTGTATTTAATGATTAAGATTGATAAGCTAGTTTTTTTGTGGCAAAACTATCATACTAAAAAACAGTTGGCTTTGAGAATTGTTTTCTTATGTGCAAGCTTCTTTCGTTGAAAAAATTAATTTTATTTGTCAAAAGAAGAGATTTTGCTTTTTTGTCATTGTGACCATAAGAAGCTAATGTAGTGACAAAGGAGGCCTGCAGAAACTTTTCAGGGATGGGGGCAGACATCAGAGTGATGGGTGGGGGCATGGGAATATACTTAGAATACATTTTCTTAGGAATAAATTTATTTTTAAATTCATTTAGAAATAATTTTCAATTAAAAAGAACAACTAACTTTACATGCAAAATGAAACAAAGCTAGATTTTAAAATGGTCACAAAGAAAATTCACAATAGCAAAAAAAAATTATATTCCATCTTACAATCCAGCTGTGAAATCGACCCTCTTTTTTCAATACCCCAATTCAACTGAACAAAATGGACAGGTTCAAATAAAAATGTTTATTACAAGAAAACATCATCAAACAGTTTGTGGTAAAAAACTGCAAGCAAGGAGGAGCTTGGGCCAATTTCCACCAAAACCCTAAAAACAGAATTTTGATGACAAATGACATGTTAATAGATTTAGATTTTTATCCCGATTCTAAATATATAAAATTAATTCAGTTTATTGTTACCACCTAAAAGCTACAAATATGAGAAAAATTACCTGATTTTCCAAAAAAGGGAGTAGCACCCCCAAAAAAGCAAGCAATATTAGTGGAAATTGTTTTATTAGGTTCATCATATCAGAAACAAATCAGAGAAAAAGCTTCGAGCTCTAGTCTACAAAATGTGGAATTTTGCATATTTTCCCCCCCAGACTAAAGATTGTGGATACATTTTTCCCCCGGGGTTGATCATATCAAACTGAAGGTCAAGAGAGCTTATTTAAACATTAATTAAAAGTTGGCATGCCATTTTTAAGCAGCCAAAAAGATTATGCCATGGGAAAGTGAGGTTTTCTGCCATGTTACAGCACCAAACAAACGATTTTGCCTCAAAGAGGACCAATTTACAATCAATCGAAAATTCTTACAAAGAATCAATTCAAAAACATCAAAAAACTCTATTTTATGCTTTCTAGTTGCAGAGGTAGTCAAACTAAAGTACTGAATTTAACTAAATTAATTCATTTTATTTTTGTAAAACTATGTTTAGTGATGTATATACTGTATTTATACTTCAGAGAATTTGTAGAGGTTGTGATGGCTTCAGCCATGTAGAGGTTTAAAAGTTACACCAAAGTCCTTACACCCCAAAATTTTGCAACAAAAATATCATTAAGCAAAAATACTGGCCATTGCAAATTTTGACAATAAATCCGAATTTTAATTCTTAAGCAGAAAAACTGAAAAATTGGGGTAGTACTAATCAATTTAAAATTATTAATATATACAATTTAACAGCAAGAAACTGGGGAGTTTAAGGGGCCAGTGCCCCACATTATATCTTGGTTAGACCTGGGCATGATTTGGAAAACAATCAGATATTAAATATCAAAATGTAGCTTTTTCAACTGAACGTAAGGTGCAGCTTTGAATTTAAAATAAACAGAAATCACAGCATTCCTTATATGATGGGGACTGTCTCCTCCATAACTCCTTACTTTTTACTATAAAGTTTAATGTTTTGTCCAAATTCTTTAAGAACATTTTTGGAATCACCATAAAAAGCAGATTCATTGATTTAATGTTATGAAAATTTAGGTTCTTAAGCCTTTGTTATTAATAAGAATTACTATTTACTTACCACTTGAAGAATTTGTTTGTTTGTTTGTTTGTTTTTTTTTTTTTTTTTTACTCCAAAAAAATCACACAGAGAAAGTGTTTGCACAAAAACAGAAGGAGGCCTTTCAATCACAAATTAGAACTCGTATTGCCTCTGTTAAGGTACATAACCTATTTGTAGGCAGTCAACCATGGGCCCCCACAAGTGTTTTTTCAATTTGCTATTATGCTTTTTCTTTACCACGCCCTCTTTCCTTTGGTTTCCTCATGATTACTAGATGTCACTGATTTCCAGGAGAAGCCCCATTTTTCCGTTGAGTCGATGTCTCTGGATTGGATTTGATATTTACCCTAAATCAAACGTCCAGGAAGATAAGATGGTAAAGAGTGTCCTGTAGAACATCTTGCTAGTGGTGTGACATGACTGTGGTTTGGCATTCCATGTTATGGTGCACTGTATAGGCCCAGATATGGTCAACTCCTTTCTTGAATACGTCTATGGTTTGGGGCTGGATGGTGGCTTTGGAGAGGCTGTCATAGTGAGGGACAGCACATACAGAGAAGAAGTGTCAATGCTCATGTCAATGGCAACAAGGGACTTGCAACTTCTTCGTGTAACCTCAAGAAATGAGGGGAAGACTGGAATTGAGAGCTTGTTTCTGCAGCTCTCAAGTAGTGATAGCATCTCCTCTCTTCCTTTGATAGACTACGGTGGGTTTAAATGAGTTGTTGGAATCATGTGCTACTCCCCTGCCCAACTTGAGATTTTGGGGATTGTTAAGGCAAGTGACTAGATTATGGACTTTGTTTATGTGTCTTTTGTTGGTGTTGTTCCTTCCCTGTTACTTCCTGGCCATGAAACCTTATGGGGATATTATTTTGCAGTTGATTTTGCTTTAAATTTATTGATAAATAAAATAACTCAAAAATCCACATATTTCATATTGAGTAAATACAGCAAAAAAAAAGTAAGTTCTTTGGTTGACATTTTTTAAAGCCAGGGAACTTGTTTCTAAAAACCGGATCTCTTTCAACACTTAGAAAAAGTAAGGTATAGCCCTTTTCTCTGCCCTTGAAGAACAAAGAGCTATAAATTGTTTTTTGTTGTTTTTTCTGTACTTTTGTGGAGGCATTCAAGGGAGCTGTGGACAAAGATTGGTCGTCTAAACCATGGCTTCGAGAATGGGATGCAGCCAAAACGTTGCCTGACAACGTTCTTGACTAACCAGCACCTACAGGATAATTCCTTATTAACTGGAAAATACGATGTAAGGTAATTAGTAACACTAGTGTGATTTTGATAGAATTGTGGATAAAAACATTATTCAAAATTATGGTATTAACCTACAAATGGGACTATTGAGAAGGAAACATGTCAAGAAAATAATTCTTAAGTCATAATATACAGAAAATATTGTAGTGAACACATTTTGGAGGCTGTTCCACTATAATTTATCATCACCACCCCTTTTATGCAGGTATCTAGCCTAAATTATATATTTCCCATGTATCACTTTTGTTTTAATCCATGAGCCTGTAAATACTTACAAAATCAAGAAAGCAAAAAAGACATGGGATCTATATAATTAGGGCTATAAAATTGCACATTAGGGGGGTTTGGGGGTAAAGCATAGTGGAAGTGCCTTTAAAATGTATTTATTTTAATTTTTTGGCAAACTATGAAGTAAGAAGATTAACATGTTCCCTTGTCAATGGCCCCAATTATAGGCAAATTCTAAAATGATTTTAAAATGCAAATGAAAATGGAAAAAAAACTAAGAATCTGATTAAAATAAATATTTTACATATTATGAAGTAAAATCTAATGTTTTATCATTATATCCTAGAACTATATCTGGGATCATAAGGGGCTAGGAGGAGATTAAACTGTCAAAAAACACACATTATATTCAGAAAGAGCAGAAAATCAGGAATCCAATTATAGGCACAACTTAGCCTATATTCTATTAGCAAGTTGCCCTTATAAGAGCCAATGTTACAAAGGTAGAGCATTGGAGGACCCTTGAAAACATCCAGGCACCTAAAACAAGGTTACTATGCTAAAGGAGATCCTAATGACAGATTTCTACAACTACTTACAACAACTCACTGGGACACCAAGCTGCCTGAGGCCAATACAGCTATGCATGCTCTTCTTTCACCCCAATATATTCAAAGCCTCCCTCTTTCCACACTCCCAATATTTCCCACTCGCTTTAAATCTTTCATTATGACATCCTTCCACCCCATTTTGGAAACTTGGGACACACCTCCACCCCACTTTTCTTTGACCCTAGATGGTTGGCCAAGAAGGACAATCTGCCATCCTTCATCTGAAAAATTTGTCCTAGCCATCTCATCTTTTCACCATTATAGCCCTAAAAAGTGGGATTGAGCAATATTTTTTGAACAGCTTGCTACTTATGATATAGTTAGTCAATTAGGTACCTAAAACAATCCATAGGCAATTTCTGTCAAAAACATACACCAACTCCTCTTGTGTTTTTTGGAGCACTCACACTTCAGAACCATACTTAACTGCTGTCATCAGTGTAGCTTCCAGCATTCTAATCTTGATTCACAGACTTATCTTCCTACTCTTGCAGACTTTTTTCAAATGTGAAGAACACCCTGAGCATTGGCTATTCTATTTTTACACCTTCACTTTGCCCACCATCTTTAGTAATAAAATCCATCAGTCACTAGTAGCTCTATCAGTTTGTTCTACAGGGGCATATACCACTATGACTTATAGACTGCACTTTTTAGTCATAATATGAGTGACAAACATTCTACTATTAATGCTTTCCCCACCTTTAAAGACTTGGCAGGTTCCTTATTCATCATGAGCCTTACTCCTAGCCTAAGCACCCTATCCTTCCTGCCTAGTAAATTCTATATGTATCACCTAATTTCATGTTTTTCCTACCCCTGGGATATGTGATGAAACTCCAAGTATGTCCAGTTCGAAGTGTCTGAATTCATCAGTTAAAATGTTGACATTGTAGCTGTTTTTTAACATTGTTACGTTTTAATTTTCATATTCTTTAAATCATTGAAATTATTACAGCCTTAGGAAAAGCAATGGTCCCAGAACAAGTGTAGGATGGGGACTAACATATCTTTTCAAATCTATATGAAGCAGTTCATCTGGCTAAGAGCCAGACAGCAAAA